>NC_065511.1:39656265-39792624 GCF_006386435.1 Epinephelus moara
CCCCCCCCCCCCCCCCCCAAAAAAAACCTTTAACAGGGAAAAAAAATTGTAGCTATCCATGTATCTATCTACCTACCTACCTATCTATCTATCTATAGACCGACCAACCGACCTACCTACCTACCTATATACCTATCTACCTGTGTACCTATCTACCTACCTATCGATCTAGATCTATCTATCTATCTATCTATCTGTAGACCGACCAACCGACCTACCTACCTATATACCTATCTACCTTTCTACCTGTGTACCTATCTATCTATCTATCTATCTGCAGACCAACTAACCTGCCTACCTACCTACTTACCTATCTGCACCAATCAAAAATTGAAATGCAACACTCCACAGAGTTGACCTGTGGTATATCCTCTCCTTTTCGATGGCTACGTGAAGCTGCTGGATATAGGCATGAGCTGGAGTAAGCTGTCGTACATGCTGATCCAGAGCATCCCAAACATATTTAGTGGGTGACATGTCTCAGTGGGGGACATGTCTCAGTGGGGGACATGTCTCAGTGGGTGAGTGTGCAGGCCGTTCAAGAACTGAGATGCTTTCAGTTTACGGGAACTGTGGACAGTTCCTTGCAACATAGGGACGAGCAGTATCATTCTGCAACATGAGGTCATGGCAGCGGATGATGATGGGTCTCAGGATCTCGTAAAGTAAAATGCTCCTGTGCTCGTTGTCTATAGCTTATGCCAGCTCATACCATAACCCCACCACCACCATGGGCCACTCTGTTCACAACGTTGGCATTAGCAAACCATTCACCAGTACAAGGCCAAACACACCGTCAGCCATCTGCTTGATACAGTGAAAACTGAGAGTCATTTGTGAAAAGAACACTTCTCCTAGTTGCCAGACACCATCAAAGGTGGGCAGTTGCCAACTCGAGTCAGTTACAAAGAACTGCTGTCAGGTCAAGACCCTGGTGAGGATGATGAGTGTGCAGATGAGCTTCACTGAGACTGTTTCTGACTGTTTGCGCAGAAATTCTTCAGTCAGTTGTTGCACAGTTGTTGCATCAGCTGTTCAGGTGGCTGGTCTCAGATGGTCTTGCAGATGAAGACGTGGGATGTGGAGGTCCTGAGCTGGTGAGGTTACACATGGTCTGCAGTTGGATGTACTGTCAAATTCGGGGAAACGACACTGGAGCCGGCCTTTGGAAGTGAAATTAAAGTTCAGTTCCCGGGCAGCAGCTCTGGTGGACATTCCTGCAGTCAGCATGCCTACGACATGCTCCCTCAAAATGACATCTGTGTCTTAGAGTGGCCTTCACTCTAAGACACAGCAAGAACACCTGTATAGTAATGATGCTGTTCATCAGCGTCCTGATACGCCACGTCTGTCAGGTGAGTGGATTATTTAGGAAAATAAGTGCCCACTAAGATTTTATTAAATTTGTGACCAATATATTTTGTTTAATTTGCATTTTAATCAACAATTCCTGAACAAATGATGTTGAGAAACGAAATCTCTCACTAGTTTTTATGGTTTTTGATGGCGAGTTGATCACAGCAGGTATACTACATGTCATATCCTGTTTATTAAGTGTCTGTATGATAAACGCTCCTACATAACACTGCTGCATTAAGAATATTGTTGGTTTATTTTTTATGTGATCACACATCAGTCTTCAGTCAAACACACTGACAACAAGATATGATGTTAAACTGATTTATTGTTTGAGTAAAAAAATAAACATCTGCTTTTATTTACATCGTATACAAAACTGTGAGTTCTTCTCTTCAGTAAAAAAACAAACATTCAACTGAGTAACAACAAATATCAAAAACACGTCAGAACAAAACGCTTTCTCTGTTTTTTATCTACAGAATAAAGTATCAAAACATGCGGAGTCATCGTCAGGAAACTGCCGAGTCATCGTCGTCCTCAGGGAGCGCTGCAGTCCAGTTCAGTTTTCAGGGTTCAGTCCATCGTGGCGGAGGGACAGGAAGTCCTTAGAAGACGTGAACCACTCGAGGAGGGTTAACGGTGTCCTGATCGACCTGAAGGCGACAAACACCAGAAGATTGTAAAACCAAACTTTCTTTTTTAAACTCATTTTGTTAAATTTTTCATCTCGTCTAATCTCATTTATCCCACATTTTATCTCATTTTATTTAATCTCATCTGTCTTATTTTAATTTAATTTTATATGATCTGATCTTATATTGTCCAATATCTGATCTCACTTGATCTCATTTTATCGTTTTAATCTCATCTCAATGTTTTTAATTTTATTCTGCCCTGCCTCATGTCATTAAGTCGTTTTATCTCATTTCACTTTACCTGATTTCTTGCCTCATTTAAGTACATATAATCTGATTTAATCTTACCCCATGTTGTTTAATCTCATTTTATTTTATCTCATTGTTCGACCATGTTATATTTGATTTTATTATTTTTAATCTCATTTAATCTCTTAAATGTTAATCCAATTTTATTTAATCTACTTCTGTTTAATCTCATTTTATTTAATCTAATAATGTTGATCTAATTTAATTTAATCTCATTTTGTTTATTCCGATTTTATTTTATTTCATGTTGTTAATTTAATTTTATTTAATCTCATTTTGTTTAATCTCTTTTTATAATCTCATCTCAACTCATCTTGGTTAATATAATTGTATTCAATCTTAGTTTGTTATCTCATTTTTTTTTTAAATCTCGTGTTATTAATCTCATTTAATTCATCTCAGCTCATATACTTTTAAGTAATCTCATTTTATTAATATCAATTAGCTCATCTCAGTAAATGTAATTTTATTTAACCTTCGTATGTCAATCTAATTTTATTTAATCTCATGTTAATCTCATCTCATTTTGGTTAGTCTAATTTTATTATATCTAATTTTATTTAATCTTATGTTGTTAATCTCATTTATCTCATCTCTGTTCATTTTAATTAATCTCATGTTGTTAATGTGACTTTATTTATCTCACCTCTGTGTATGCCGGGGGAGGGGGAGGCAGGTGGTACATTTCAGGTGCTCTCATGAAGAGCCCGCCCTCTTCCTCGTCATCCTCCCCGCCATCGTAGTCCAGGAGCAGCGGGGTGCGGGGCCCGTCCACCCTCAGGTCTCTGTGGATGTCGCTGTAGCTGGGCGGTGCTGAGGGGAAGGACGACCAGCTGCTCAGAGACTCGACCTGGCTGCTCATGCTGCTGGTCCTGCTGCCGACGCCGCTGAACGGGATTGTACCGATGACCAGCGGCAGCTCCAGGATCAGTTTCTCGCTGCCGGGGATGTGCAGGTAGATCTGGAGGCAGGAGGAAGAAGGTTAATGTCTAATATCTCATTTTAATGTCTTTAATCTCAGCTTTTTTTTTATCTAATGTCATTTTCTGTCAGTTCAAATATGATCTCAATCAATCTCAAAACATCTTAAGAATTTATTTTATCACATTTTATCAAATCTTAGTTCATCTTATTTCATTTGATCTCAGCTTTCTTTATCCCAAGATGTCTTTGTATCTCTTATTTCATCTTTTCCCAATATGTCTCATCTTTTTTTAATCTTTCTCTCATATTTCACATTTATCTCTAATCATATCTTGATTTATCTCATTTTATTTCATCTGGTATCATTTATCTCATCTTCTCTTATCTCACCTCATCTGATTTCACATTTCATCACAACTGCTAGTATTAACCTGTCGTGATGTCATCATGACTCACCATGAGGGCGTAGTCCACCTTGATGATGTCACATCCGAGCAGCGTCGGCCTCAGTTTGGGGACTCTGATGGTCTTCCCCTGCCATATGTCACACATCCCCGAGATGATGTGGTTCCCTCGAACCGCCGACAGTTTCTGACGTGACTCCTGAAATAAAACAGACCAGAGATCAGATCTTTGAAAACCGTTTGGTCCCGTCAGAGACAGAAAGCCATTCTGTAACCAGGCGTTACCTTGGTGCGTCCGTTTGCAAGGTATGAGTGTTTGGCGATGATGGCGGCCTTCGGCACGACGATACGTGAGCAGGTGTTCTCGAACTTGGCGTTGATGCTGATCTCTTCTCCCTCGCAGAAGCCCTTCCTGTCGATCTGAGCGCTGATGGACACCTGGCCGTCAGGTATGAACATACAGGTGACTTTCTTCTGTTTGGAGGCTGCAGCTGGAGCCTGCGGACGACACGGGGAACTGATCAGCTCTTATCATCTTGACAAGACACATGATTCAGATCATTATGTATTTGTTTTTTATTTTGTAATCTAACTTCGACTGTCATGGTGTCGGTTAGGTCAGTTTCAGGGTTTTAGTGAAAAACTCTGAGCTCAGTTATGGATCCAGAACATATAGAACCATGACATATATTTATCCCTGTGTTGTTATTAGGGTTGCAGATTGTGAAATTAACGATCAATTAATTGATTAATGGTGATTCAAAAAATGTTTTTGCTTGTACCAAAAAACACCAAATGCATATACTCTGACAGGATTGCACAGCCTATCGACTGATGGATTAAATTTCACATGTTCGATAATCATAGATTAATTGTCATCATCCCTTGTGGTTTTAGACTAATTTGAACAGTGACACATGAAAATGTGACTCTGCCAGGAAGCTTAAACAAAGTTTAATGCTGACACTTTAAAATCTCTGTAATCGGATTTTTAAAGAATGGAAGTGAAACAATTGACTGAAGGAAGGAAATCTGAAAGCTGCTGATCAAATAATAAACATCCTTTACTCAGAGTTTCAGTGTTTGTGAGTGTGTTTTCGTACCAGCAGTTCAGGCCGGTTCACGTCCAGCGGCTCCTCGACCTCAAACTCCCTCTCACATTGCAAAGCACCCTGGGGAGACCTGTCCAGCACCGCCCGCACATAGTAACGGACGTAACCGAACTTGCCTTTATAGGACGACACCAGATGCCTGAAACCAGACCAGAGGACACGTCAGGATAAACTGCTGTGATCACCTCTGTAATCAATGCCTGATTAATAATCACTTATTTTTAATTAATGAATGATCAGTGAGGCTCACCCAGCTGCAGGAAGCTCGAAGCCGAACTGGAAGCTGTATGTTTGATCAGGCTGCAGCAGGAAGTAGCCATCGGAGTCTGAGGACAAACACATGATGAGTAATTCAAACTAATTATCTTACTATATAATGACGAAAACTCTGTGTGTGTGTCTGTTCCACATTTTTCCCCTCACTGACTTGGTCAATCCATGTGAAATTTGGCACAGTGGTAGAGGGTCATGGGAGGATGCCAATGAAGCAATATTACATCAATTGGCCAAAGGGGGGCGCTATAGCAACCCATTGAAATGTCAAACTTTGAATGGGCATATCTCATGCCCCGTATGTCGTAGAGACATGAAACTTTGCACAGAGATGCCTCTCCTCATGAGGAACACATTTGCCTCAAGAACCCATAACTTCCGCTTATATAGATTTTCCGCCATTTTGAATTTTTTGAAAAACACTTCAAATGGATCTCTTCCTAGGAAGTTTGAGCGATCTGCATGAAACTGGGTGAACATAATCTAGGGACCAATATCTAAAGTTCCCTCTTGGCAAAAGTTGGAAAACTTACTAAAACTGAGCTTCTATAAGGCAATGAATATTGCGGAGGGCGTGGCTCATCACATAAAGGTGTATAACATCTCAAGGGTTTCACCCATCACCACGCAACTTTGTAGGCATATGACCACACATAATCTGAGGGGACCCCTCCATTATTGACCCCATCAAACAAAATGGGGGCGCTAGAGAGCTCATTTCTTATCTAGGCCTAACCGCCATATGGATTTTTACTAAACTTGGTAGATATGTAGAACAGGACGCCTCAAGGTGACTGGAGAAATTTAACTCTAATTGGCAACTGGGTGGCGCTATAACAACAGAAAAATGCTTCAAAATGACTCAAATGCGACCGATCGCTGTGGCTCCCCCTGTGGACCAATGTTGGGGTTTTTTTCTTCTAATTTCTGGTATGATGTCATGATGGAAATCATGGTATGGTATGCTGTACATAATCACGGAAACTGTGAGTGTGTCATTCTGTCAGTTAGTCATTCTGTCTGTCCCATGTTTTTCTACTCACTGACGTGGTCAATCTATGTGAAACTGCACACAGGCATTGAGGACTGGCATAGGTAGAAGGTGACAAAGCTACCAATGGGTATAGACTAGTATGAAAGATTTGAAAGAAATAACAACATTTTATTTTACTTAAATTATCTCTACATAAATCTGACAGCTACAAATATTCACTGACTATAAATGTCTTGTATGTGCACGTTATTTAAAGTCAAACTGGCTGATTTTCAGACTTTTTATCTAAATCCTTCATAAACATTTTAAAATATCAAGTAATTTAGAAGATTTCCATCAAATAACTTGTTTCAGGAACAAAGAGTTAAAATATTAAG
The DNA here is from genome assembly GCF_006386435.1 of Epinephelus moara. Lineage (NCBI taxonomy): Eukaryota > Metazoa > Chordata > Actinopteri > Perciformes > Serranidae > Epinephelus > Epinephelus moara. Next base: position 39,662,653 of record NC_065511.1, read on the forward strand.
TATATATGTGTCTTACTCTACTACTCTCTATAAAATGTCTGTTTATATATCCCTGCACTTGTCTTCACTTATGTTATCACCATATAACACAATAAATAAATAAATAACGAGTTTAAGAATGGAAATAACCATTATTAAGATATACAAACGCGAACTAATATTTCTACATTAATTTTGCAATTTTAATAACATTTTTTGTCCATATAGTATCTAATTATTTAATAAATTCAACTTCAATTAATTTACTGAGAGAAAATATATGCATTTTTTATTTGTCAGTGAGACCCTCAGTGATTAGAGTCATGATTACCTCTGGTGAGCTTCTCCTCCAGCCGCAGCTCCTCCTCATACTTAAGGTACTCCACCTCCTGGCTGCGGCTCTTGAGTTTCTTCCCACCGCGGTAATCCACGCGGGCGCAACCGGCGGCGGTGACCCTGAGGCCGGTCACTCTGCAGGGCAGAGCCGCCTTCAGCTGCACGGAGCCGGACAGTTTGTCCCCGCTGCTGTAGAAGGACCTGCCGGGGTCCGAGAACACCAGCTGGAACACTGCCATCTTGTTCACTGGAGACAGAACCATGATGGTACCGAGACTTTCACTGGGACGAGTGATGAAGATGATGAATTAAATCAAACTGTAACGTGTAACAGTAAAGACAGGAACATTAACGATCGTAACGACCATGAACCGTGTTATTTGTCGTTAGTCTGGTTGTTTCAGGGTCAGTAAACAGGTCGGGCTCGCTTTATACCGTCGGTACGGTGTCCCGGAGTCCCGTTACAGCAACACCGAGCAGCACGTGTACAGTGTGTGGACAAACCAAGCCGCTGAGGGACGGAGCTCTCTGATTGGTCAGCACCGGCTGTCCTGGCGAATGAAGCCAATCAGAGTGCAGAAAGGACGCGTGGACAGCGCGTGCCGCAGGGGGCGGGGCTTGTTACTGGCCGGCCATAAATGAGAAGCAGGATTTTAACATTGGAGTCATCAGAGTGAGAATAGAAGCAGATTTACTGTCCGGCTGACGCTCCAACAACAATACCAACAACTGGTGGACTCAACTATCACTTTCACTTATCTACAGTTATTTACAGGAATTTGAAATGTATTTTAAGTCATTGACTGTGATTTCAAATATATTTAAAGTTATTTACAGTAATTTTAAACCTATTTAAAGTTATTTACAGTGATTTAAAATGTATTTAAAGTCATTTACAGGAATTTTAAATGTTTTAAAGTCATTTAAAGGGATTTTGAACCTATCTGTAGTTATATATAGTCATTTTAAATGTATTTAGAGTCAGTTCCAGGGATTCTAAATCAATTTAAAGTCATTTACAGGAATTTTAAACCTATTTCAAGTAATTTACAGGAACCTATTTAAATTAATTTCAAGGGATTCTAAATCAATTTAAAGTCATTTACAGGGATTCTAAATCTATTTAAAGTTTTTTTTAAAGGAATTTTAAATGTATTTAAAGTCATTTAAGCTGGACTGCACCAACAAGGATTAACTTTTAAACCTGACTAAAGCATAGTTTAAGTTTAAATTCTGTTGCACCGAACTTTAAGCCTAATTTAAAATCAAGAAAGATTAAAATTAAACCTCTCTTTAAAAAGAATTATCTTTTTCTTTTCTAAACCTGTTCATGTCCAAGTTGCCTGTGATCCTGTAAACTCCCCTGGAGATCCCGGGCAACACGTTCATCTGCACACACTGCGATGCCACACAGCTGATTCAATATCAGCAAAGTTTCCCTTTATATTCATTGTCTTGTGTGGCGATCAGCAGTGATGTGGTGGTTCACTTTTACACTGTGATCTGTAGCCTATAGTTCGGCTTTAGCTTCTAACTATCTTTGTCTTTTTAACCTGTTGTTGCTGCTGAGTCAGTTTGACATCCTGGATATATCCTTCAAACACAGACTGTAGACCCCTCTGTCTGCTTCTCTCTGGAATCACTCTTTCATTTTTCCAAAAATATGATAATATTTCTTCAGGGAGTGCAGTTAGTTACAGTGTGGGCTCCATGCTTACTATGACAGCTTGTTGGACCATCACAAAGGGGCGGGGCTTAGTGAAAGGTAAATTATGACATTTCACACAAATGTCTAACAGGACAAAATAAATGAAGTGATGACATTTTATATCCAAAAGGTCAAAGGTCAACTTCACTGTGACATCATAATGTTCTGCAAATCTCAGGAACAGAAGGGGAGACATTTGGTCAGATACAGAATTGGTGACTCTAATCTTGTGTCCACCTTAAAACTGTGCTGATTCTATAGATCTTCTGTGCTGTCGGGCGGAAGCTGTGTGTGAAGCATCCATGTTTTAACAGACATGGATGTAAAGTGCAAGTTGACTGGTTTGCGGAGGCGTATAGTCACAAAGCAGTAATTCTATTCTTCTTTTCTAAAACCAAAGAGTTGTAGAGTTTCATTTGAGCGCAGCACATGATGTCATGTGACCAGACTGAGGCTAAAGCTAACAGGTGCCAAGCCATGACGAACCAGTCCTGCCACACACTGTCATGTGTCATCCATCTCATCTCATCTGTAGCAAGAGCCTCCTGCACCTAAAATGCTGTCAAAACTTCCATTTCAAAGCCAATGCAGCCTCCATACTTGCTGTGCAGAAAATATGCAGAAAAGAGGCGTGGAGGAAACAAAAGTACAACCCCAAATCACAGAGATGCCAATTTGCACTGGACTAATATCATCACATGACCTGTGTGTTTGGTGAAGTATGGTAGGTAATCTGCGATGGAATATTAATTTGTCAGATTATGGCTATGGCAGATTTGCACAGGATTAACATCACAGAATACCTCTGCATTTATTAAAATTACAAAAGGGTCCCCGGGTAATATTAGTCCCACGCGAACAGGGCTCATAACTTTATTTTAAATTCTGGTGATCTTTAAGTGTTCAAAGAGAAGAGCCAAAAAAACCCAAAATACACTAAATATTTATTGATTTAAAATTACTCAAGGTGACATTTAAAGGAAAAGTCTAAGCTTAAGAGGCTAAAATGTGTCTTAATAAAACTTCCAGTGACGATCTGAAGGACCCTGCGGGAACCAGGACCTCAGTTTGAGACCTGGTGGTGTTAGTGTGGACAGACCGCCCTCTGCTGGACTGATAAGGGGCTGATCTCAGGTCAGTCGTCAAATGGAGAACAAGAATAGGTTAAAACCAAGTATATATAAAGACAGAAGTTCTCATCATTGGCCCTGAACATAACTCCAAACAAATTCAGCCACTCATAAGCCCCCTCACTCCCAGCATAAAATCAGGTGTAAAAAATCTGGGTATTATTCTGGACAGTAATTTGACCCTGGAGCAACAACAGCTGAGGAATATCTCCAAATGTAGCTCACATGAAAATCATAAATGCTCTTAGTCTCCCGCCTTGGTTAATGTAAGACCTTGTTCACCTGCTGAAACAATCAATCTATACACCAGCTCCAAATCATTTAAAATTCAGCAGCTAGGCTTTTGACCAAAACAAAATGATCCTCACACATCACATCTATTTTGGCTTCTAGTCTCTTTAAGAATCATTTTAAAGTTATTTTAATCACATACAAGGCTCTCAGTGATCTGGCACCGTAGTATATAGCTGAGCTTCTCACACTGTACTGTCCAAACAGGCCCCTCAGGTCTGCTGGTCTGGGTCTTCTAACTGTTCCAGAGTCCAGGTTAAAGACAAAGGGTGATCAAGCCTTTTCAGTTCTTGCTCCTCGGCTTAGGAACAGCCTCCCTATGAGCATCAGATCAGCTGATTCTGTTCATGTCTATAAATCTCGTCTTAAAACTTACTTTAACAGATTGGCCTTTCCTGACAGGTGATAGACTTATTGTGTGTATGGGAGTGTGTGTATTTGCAGCCATGTGTTTATGTGTGCATGCTTACAGGTATATATGTGTTAAAGCGTATATGTTGGTGTAGGCGTGTGTATATGCTTATGTTTTATTAGTGTCACTTTTGTTTTGTATTTTCTTCATGTTGGAAAACACTTTGTGCTTTCAGCTCGAAAAGTGCTCTACAAATAAGGTTATTATGATTATGATTGTTGTTATCATTATCATTATTATTATGGGATGTTTTTTTATGGCTGATATTAAATGTTTTTGGACCTGAAAGATATTTTTTATCTGCCTGTCATCACAAAAATCTTTAAGAATTTTTTTTATCCCCAGATCAAACACAGGGACGACGTTAACACATCCAGTTTGAAGTCTGATTTTACCGACTGACTCAAACACATCGTTTCATTAAACCATCACCAACATCTGGAACACTCAGAGACCTGAACACATCTGGAACAACTTCCTCTTTCCTTCAAAATAAAATGCAAAATACATTAATGATGTCTCGTATTTACACAGAACTTTTTTGGATCATAAATATTGGGTTTAAATGTGTTTTCAGTGTAAAAAGTTACGTCTGATGTGATGGTGCTGCAGCAAACTGTTATTATTATTATCATTATTATGTGAAGGGTTTTTTTTATGGCTGATACGGAGTGTTTTTGAACCAGAAAGATAAGTTTTTATCTTGTGCGCACAGCAAAAGAAAATGTGCACTCAAAATAATTATATAAATAATAATTACACTGAATAAATACATAATCTGAAAATACAGCAGCTCAGTGATTTTAGTGATTTGCTCAGCAGGGCGCTGGCAGAGTTAAAGAAAGTTTTTAAATACCATTCAGACTGATGCTTTTAAGTTAACAAGAAATGATGTTTCAACAGTTGATTAATGAAGTTTTTTAATTCATATAATTTCTCCAGATTGACACACGGAGTCTGGTGGTGACAGTCATGTCATTAAATATTATAAAATGTTATTAAATCCACAAGTTGTGTGCTTTAGACCCAGAAACATAATCATTGAGTTGTTCCACCTTTAGGATCAGATTGTTTATGTTGTAAAAGAGTAAAAATGTGAAAAACAAACTGGTCTAATTAAGTTAAAAAGATTTGATCGTTGCTTTTATTACAGGTAGGTGTTAGTGCGACAGGTCAAACACCTGCTCAGTGTGCTGTAACCTGAGTGTGTTCAGCTGCTGCCATCAAACTGTGTTACAGTGAACATATATAAACTTAGTACATGAGTTCTTCCTGCAGCAGCCGACAGACGCAGGTGACTTTAAAGATAAATGATCATATTTACATGATTCATGAGTTTGTACAGTGTTCAGGATCTACAGTCCTGAATCAGACACATGATGGTTTCCTGCGACAGCTTCACACTTTGAGATCCAGCTCCATCTACCTGTCCTGACACCTGGTGAGGGTCCACAGGTAGACCACCTGAGTCTGAAGCTGCAGGAGAACCAGACGCTTAACTTACCCTCCCCTGATTTAAAGACAGTATAAATAAACCCAGAGTCTCTGTGTGTTTGTTCTGTACATGGAGAAATCCCGATGACCTTTGACCTTTAGGATCCATCCAGTCTGTCGACCTCTGTGATCGTCATCTGTTCAGCTTCTCATCAAACCTGCAGGAAGACAGACACAGCTTTAGTCATTTAACCAACCATTACCAGGTTATAGGAAACACAGAAGTGAAGTGAAGTGAAGTGAACGTCTAATAAAACCTGCACAAAGACAGACAGAGAGAAGTTCAACAACTGTCATCAAACATCAGCATTTTACAGAGAGCGGTGAAGTGAAGCAAAGTTTTCACTGAGTCACATGATCAGAACACACCTGGAGTACGGCAGGTTTGTCTACAAGCACTCGACAGAGAAAAGTAAACTGAAGGGAAGTGAAGTGAAGTGAACAATGGTAAACAGTTGATCCATGACAGCTGAAGTAGCTTAGGGTCAGTAGAACTACAGTAGAGTAACAAGAGAGTCAGTAGAACCACAGTAGAGTAACAGTAAAGTCATTAGAACTACAGTAGAGTAACAATAGGGTCAGTAGAACTACAGTAGAGTAACAGTAAGGTCATTAGAACTACAGTAGAGTAACAATAGGGCCAGTAGAACTACAGTAGAGTAACAACAGAGTCAGTAGAACCACAGTAGAGTAACAGTAAGGTCATTAGAACTACAGTAGAGTAACAGTAAAGGCATTAGAACTACAGTAGAGTAACAATAGGGTCAGTAGAACTACAGTAGAGTAACAGTAAAGGCATTAGAACTACAGTAGAGTAACAGTAAGGTCAGTAGAACTATAGTAGAGTAACAACAGGGTCAGTAGAACTACAGTAGAGTAACAGTAAGGTCAGTAGAACTACACTAGAGTAACAGCAAGGTCAGTAGAACTATAGGAGAGTAACAATAGGGTCAGTAGAACTACAGTAGAGTAACAACAGAGTCAGTAGAACCACAGTAGAGTAACAGTTAAGTCATTAGAACTACAGTAGAGTAACAGTAAGGTCAGTAGAACTACAGTAGAGTAACAGCAAGGTCAGTAGAACTACAGTAGAGTAACAGTTAGGTCAGTAGAACTACAGTAGAGTAACAGTTAGGTCAGTAGAACTACAGTAGAGTAACAATAGGGTCTAGAACTATAGTTGAGTTACAGTAAGGTCAGTAGAACTACAGTAGAGTAACAATAGAGTCAGTAGAACTACAGTAGAGTTACAGTTAGGTCAGTAGAACTACAGTAGAGTAACAACAGGGTCTAGAACTACAGTAGAGTAACAGTAACGCCAGTAGAACTACAGTAGAGTTACAGTTAGTTCAGTAGAACTACAGTAGAGTTACAGTTAGGTTAGTAGAACTACAGTAGAGTTACAGTAGAGCTGGAACTCTTACCGCCGTATAGCATCTGGGATCTGTAGTCTCTCTGTGGGGATGAACTGAGACAGTTCCCTCAGACTGTGAATGAACCGAATCTTCCTGCTGAACTTATCACTGTGGACGACAGACAGAGAGACAGACAGACCTGTTATCTAACAGTAACTGTTGTGTTATATTATGTTATGTTATGTTTTGTGTGTGTGTGTGTGTGTGTGTGTGTGTGTGCGCGCGCGTGTGTGTCGCAGACCTGATGAAGGGTTTGACCAGTGTGAGGAGAGCTCTGATGTACCAGGCAGGATGGACGACCAGCAGCCCCTTCAGGTCCTTCTTCAGCCTGGACAGACAGACAGACAGACTTAGATAACACCTCTGTCGTCATGGTAACAAGGTCCGCTCTCTGACATTTACTGATAAACACCGCTGACAGTTTAATTCCTTCTGACATTTATTCAAAGCAGCTATCCAGACACCACACTCAGGAAACAAAGACTGTGTGAAGACAGCTCCACCCTGCAGTGCTGTCCTGCTGAGTGAAACCAGCGTACCTCCTGTCAATGGACGTGTAACACTGGTGGAGCCATTTGATGGACGGTAGTTTGTTTCTGGGAGCCATGGCACACAGGTAGACCAGCATGTAGTTCTCTGAAACCATCAGGTCCAACGTTCCCACAATGTACCTGCAGGAACACACACACACACACACACACACACACACACACACTGTAGAATTTGTTCTTACACTTCAACTGAAACTTCCTCACACCTTAACTGCTACATCAACTCTGCTCCTTTAAGCTCACCTGAACAGGTTGTCCATGACATACTCATAGTCGTCCACCGTGTTCTCCGGCAGGTAGCAGGAGGTGAACAGGATGATGGCGTTCATATCCTCTCCATAGTAACCTGACAGCCAATGAGACACAGAGCCACAGTGTGAATTCATGTGACGCAGGTAAAAGGAACGTTTTAAGTAATACATAGAAATATACGGATTGTGACACGCTCGGTACAGGTGTGTTGCAGGTGAGTGTGTGTGACCTCTGACCTCCATGTGACAGGACCTGCAGGTGTGTTATGGGTGTGCATCAGGTGAGTGTGTGTGTGATCTGTGTGAGAGGACCTGCAGGTGTGTTACAGGTGTGTTTGTGTTTGACCTCTGACCTCCATGTGACAGGACCTGCAGGTACGGCTCCAGGACGCTCATGTTGACGTGGTATTCATGTCCAGCAATGCAGAACCTCCTCCAGCGGCGTCCCTCGTTGTCCACCTTGTCCAGCTCAATCAGACCCTCTGACTGCTCAACCGGGCTCCTCGACATGCCCACGGCCCCGCCCCTCGACATCCGTGGGAGGTCATCTGTTTGGAGAGAGGTCAGAGGTCAGAGAGAACTCAGAGTTCATCTGTCTCTGTCTGTCTGTCTGTCTGTCTGTCTGTCTGTGTGTCTGTCTGTGTGTCTCACCCTCCCACTCCAGCTCGTGGTGGCTGTCTGGCAGCGTTCCTGTTTCGCTGCCTGAAGGCGTCTCCAGAGCCTCCAGGTTGATATCCAGTGATGGCGTCTCATCTGGCGTCGTCGACAGCGCAGCGGCAGAGAAGCCGTCGTTGCTCTGGTCGTGAGAATCACTGCGGCCCAGAGTGAGGCTGAGTGATGGGGCTACCAGGCGCTTCTTGGCCCCACCCCCAACTGTTCCTGATAGGGCGAGGGTAGTGGGCGGAGCTGAGATGAGGTGAGGGGCGGAGCAAGAGGACAGAATGATGAGACAAGATTTTACTTTAAATATTTGTGTTCCTGTATATTCTTTGATTTGTACAAAACAATAAACGTTAAGATGATTTCAGGTCACCTGGGTGCTGCGTGCTACCTGACGGGCTCTCTGCCTCCTCTGGACTCCCACAGTCCTCTGGGAAAGGGCTGAAACAAATGTTTTAAAGGGTTATTCCACTAATTTCACACATGAGGATCAGTTTTCTGGATCGTCCTCAGTCTGTAAAACCCGCTGATCTAAAGTTTGTGTAAAAAAAAAGTTATAAAATGTCCTTGCACTGCTCCATCTTTACTAATTTACAGTATCTACTGTAGTGTGTGTGACAGCACAGTGCTGTACTGCAGCAGTTTTACACCCAAAAACTATAAGAAACTAAAATCATACTTGGTGTTGTTATTGACTGTGTAGACTAATGGACATTGACACTGTCACCTCACCCACTGGATTGTGGACTCTCATTTTGAAGACTTGAGTTTGGCATTTTGGCCGTCGCCATCTTGGATTTTTGGAGACAGAAGTGACCGTATTTGGATGAGAGGGTGGAGCCAACCCTAACACTAGCTGTTAGCTTGGTTAGCACGGTGCATTTACATCTATGGTTAATCGTGATAATGCTAATGCTAACTGTAAAAAAGGGGCGGCACGGTGGTGTGGTGGTTAGCACTGTCACCTCACAGCAAGAGGGTTGCCGGTTCATTCCCGGGTGTGGGAGCCCTTCTGTGCAGAGTTTGCATGTTCTCCCCATGTCAGCGTGGGTTCTCTCCGGGCACTCTGGCTTCCTCCCACAGTCCAAAGACATGCAGATTGGGGACTCGGTTAATTGATGACTCTAACTTGTCCGTAGGTGTGAATGTGAGCATGAATGGTTGTTTGTCTCTATGTGTCAGCCCTGCGATAGTCTGGTGACCTGTCCAGGGTGTACCCTGCCTCTCGCCCGATGTCAGCTGGGATAGGCTCCAGCCCCCCCCGCGACCCTCAAGAGGATGAAGCGGTTAGAAGATGAATGAATAACTGTAAAAAACAGACTTAAATCCATTAAAACAAAATGTACTTACTGGAAAAACTAAACCTGTGACTCCTTAGAGGGTCTTTTAGTACAACCAAATGCTGAATAAGACTTTTCTTTTGGCGACTTAGTTGTAACAATTAACTTTCATGAACTGAAAACTGAAAACTTGATGGATAACTGTGCTAATGCTAATGTTAATGCTAATTGTGAAAAACTTATAGGACTTAAAACCATTAAAACAAAACGCACTTACTGGAAAACCCAAACCTGTGAATCCTTAGCAGTCTTTCAGTACAACCAAACGTTAAACAAGACATTTTTTAGGCGATTAAGACGTAACAATTAACTTTCATCAACTGAAAACTGAAATAACGACAGCTACGGCTAGTTGCGGCTAGCTTGGTTATCACAGTGAATTTACAGTCGATGGATAGCTGTGATAATGCTAATGCTAATGCTAATTGTGAAAAACTTAAAACCATTAAAACAAAATGCACAAACTGGAAAAACCAAAACCTGTGACTCCTTATGAGTCTTCATCAACTGAAAACTGAAATGGTGACAGCTAGGGAACTGCCCATTGGTTCGACAGCCCATTGGTTCGACAGCCCATTGTTCCGACCATATTAAACTCATTGTTCCGAAGTCCGTTCCGAAATCATCATGATGCCCTGTGGTTAAGGTCTGGTTAGGTTTAGGCACAAAAACCACTTGGTTAGGGTCAGGAAAAGATCATGGTGTGGGTTAAAATGAAAAAGAAAGTGACAAACACATAAGCCGTGAGCCTGCTCCGCCTCAAGCCGGTCGCGGTGCACCATACGCCCGCCGCAAGCCGTTCAGGACCGTGGACAGTCGGACTAATGGGCTGTCGAACCAATGACATGGACCCGACAGCTATGGCTACGCCTACACTCTGCCATGGTTATGCTACCTAACCAAGGTTATCGCCTGGTAGTGACTTGTTAGCTTGGTTAGCCCAGTGAATTTACAGTCTATGGTTAACTGTGATAATGCTAATGCTAATAATGCTAACGCACATTTTCGCTAGCAAAAAACAGGCTTGAAACCGTTAAAACAAAACATACTTACTGGGACAACTAAACATCAGACTCATTAGAGGATCCTTTAGCACAACCAAACTCTGAATGAGACTTTTTAGGCACCAAAATGTTACAATAACTTTTATGAACTGAAAACTGAAAAAGCGACAGCTACAGCTACACCAGGGTCGGTAACCTTTACGATCAAAAGAGCCATTTTGACACCATTAACAGGTTTTTATAACGACGATGAGAGTAACAAACATTGAAGTGCTGCAGAACAGGTTCAGATCTGACCCAACAGAGGAAACCTTCAGTTACAAACTGTTTTAACCTTCCAGCTATAGAGCGCGAGATAAGAAGAACAAACAGAGTCTGTTGGTTTAAATCTGAACTTTCAGTCTCTCTTTATGAAACACTTTCACACATCAATCTTAAACTATTTCATCTGTGAAAATAAGAACCAGGTTTTCACATACAACAAATAAACTTTGGTGTTTTGATGCATAACAATAAGCAAAGTTCCTGTCCACAGTGTGATGGTGAACTCTGACCTGGGGAAGCCGTCGTCCTGCCACTCCTCCCTCAGCTCCATGTCCTGGATGTATGAGTTGCCCGAGGCCCCTACAGGAACCCTGCAGGAACAAAACAAACACAGTAATATGGAGACTCACTAACAGTCTGACAGGATGATGACCATGTCATGGTTTCATGACTTCTTTATTTTAAACAGTGTGACTGACACATTCATTTCACAGGTTGATTTAAAGTAAGTGACTTTAACTGTTAGAGAGACACGTAGTGAACAAACAGGTGTGACGACTTAAAGCTGCAGATTTTTCATCTGAGGCCACATCCACACTGAGACGTCTTCATTTTGAGACAGCGTTTTGAAACAAAAACAATCTCCGTACACACGAGCATTTTAGCACCATACCGGAAATAATCTTGAGCAGCTCCTGAGTCCGAGACTAATTTCCCTACAGGGACACTAAAGTATATCATATCGTACCAGAATCTCTGTCCACACTAACACGCCTAAAAACGCGTATCCCATGACTATTCATGTACACTGGGCATGTGTATGTTGATGTAAACAGGAAGCAGAGTGTCTGCTCTGTGGTTGGTTGCTTAGTTACAGAAAATACTACGGAGACGGCAAAAAGTAAGACCGGAAATTTCTATGCTTTGACTGACAACAAGGTGAAACTGTTACTGAACGTAACACATAATAAAGCGGTCAAGACGTCTGAAAACAGACTGGGAGTTGTTGCAAAGCGAATATGGTGACATAGCACAGCGGTACTAGGAGCATTATCCATCACTGAAGGAAGCCATGGTGATGGGAAAGGAGAACCCACACAGGAAGGATGAAATCACAAAGGGTGTGTAGACCTAAATATAATGTTTTAGCTTGACACGTCGAGACTGGTAAGACCCAATCAAAGCCCAAACCCAAGCAAATGTCTCCATTTCCGCCCGACAAGACTGAAACGCAACCCCATAGCTTTCAGACTAAAACGGGTCAGCAGAATTTTCAAAGGTCTCCATTTTAGGGGTTCCAAAACGCCACAGTATGCATAACGTCCGGCGTATATGCAACAATATTTATAAGTTTTAAGCCAAAAAGGTATTAGTGTGGATGTAGCCAGTAAGGTTTCCTATAAGGAGTTTGATCTCTGAAGAAGTATTCAGACACTTTACTACCACAGACTTAAAGTATTTAAGATATAAGATAAAGTTCTGATGGCTCAGAGGTTAAAACACAGACTTCAAAACTGTCCAATAAAGTAAAATAATAATAATAGAAAAGTTTTTAATTCAAGTTAAGGAAAAGCCTGTGAGTAATATCAGGAAAAGTACCTATTATAGTGCAGGATGTTCTTTTATTGGAGTGCTATTACTATTGCTGTTACTGTATTAAGAGTAATAATAAATACTGTACAGTCAGTTAGTTTTATCTGAAACTGTACGTCAACTTTACAGAGGAACATTTTACATATAAAACTTAAAGTAGCACTAAGTGGAAATAATAAAGTCAAGTAAAATACCTTTAAGTATTCTCAAGTAGAGAACTAGAGTAAATGTACTGAGTTAGTGTCCTCGTTCTGCTGCTGTGAGATGTTTGTGGTAAACTGAGAGACGCTCTCAACTGGAAAAGCTGCTGAATCAGCTCAACCAGTAACTCACACACTAACACGAGACTGTGGAGTCCCGAGACTGTAGAAACAGATGTGAGTCCCCACAACATGAATACACCTCTCCCTTTCTCAAACACACAGTTATGACAAAAGCCCTGAACTCCTGAGCTCTGTCCTGTTCTCTCTCTAAAACCAGACTCCATTCACTTTTCTATCATTTTAGGTTTCTTCCTGGTTTTCCTGTTGAACATAATGATGCAGTCAGGTGACTCACCTGTCAGCTGTCAGCGGGTAACGCACTTTTAATTCAGCATGGACTCGATCCAGCGAGCAGCTTCTCGTTCCAATAAAATCTGAATCAGATCAGGACTGAACGAACCTGCCTGACTGCTCGGATTCTGATTGTTCACAGAAAGGCACCAGAGCAGGTAAGGAGGGGCGGGGCTCTTTTGTTCCTCTGTTTGTTGTTACTGAAGCAGAAGGATGAAATACACCCACCCAGGTAACCACACCTATGTACGTGTGTGTGTGTGTGTTCAGGTCACACTAAAGGAGATCAGGTGTGGGACATCCTCCTCAGATAAGGGGGTTAGGTTTCCACTGTGGTGCCTTCAGGGTCTGACTGGAAAAATCATATTCTGAGCAGGGTTCTGTGTTCTCTGAGCTCTTACAGGTGTTCTTACCTGTCCAGGTGATGGTTGTTTAGCAGTTTCTAGAGCAGGTTCCAGAGTTAGAGAGATTCCAGGAGTGCTTGAAAAGGTTCCAGGAGATGGGTGCCTGAGTGTGACTCAGTGCTCCTTAAAGGGTAAGTTCTGCATTTTTTAACCTGGACCCATTTTCCCATGTTTAGTGATGAACAATTTTTTAAACTGGTCCAGTATCGAGAGAGAGCACTGCAGCTGGCAGCAGCGAGGCAGGCTGCAGTGTAACCCCTCAGGGCATTTGTGCACCGTTAATTTACATCCACTTAAAGTGTGTGCTCAGATTAATATTCCAAGTGTCCGACAACATTATGGAAAAGAACCCTACAGAGACAGATCTTTTCGTTAAAGAATAAGATCCTTTTTGTTTAACTAGAAACACCCCTGTAACTGCCATCGCCAATTTAACTGGGTCAATTAAGGGTTAATTTCGACCGTGCAAGAATGGGTAATTGTTCAAACAGTGGAAAGACAAACCAAGATGACTTTTGTGAGTTTAATTTGTTTCTGTCAACTTTGAAATTAAGTGTGTTTTATGATGATAAAATTACTGTTTTTTTTAAATGGAGTCTGGTGGGTTTGGTGATAGCAATTTCAGGGCTGTTTCTGGTAAAACAAAAAGGATCTTACTCTTTAACAAATAGATCTATCTCTGTGGGGATCCTCTCCATAACATTGTCAGAGACTGATTAATAATCTGAGCCTGTCAGTGGCAAAAAACAAGCACTTTTAGTGGATGTGAATTGACGGTGCGAACGCGCCCTGAGTGTTTACAATCCTGTTTTGAGGCTGCAGACCTCTCACTCACTACTGGACCAGTTTCAAAATGTTTGTTCCCGATAGTCACTTAGACACAGAAACATAGTAAAATACATAACTTTCCCTTTAAGGAGATCCGAGGGAGGTTTGTAGGAGGTTCCAAGAGTTCCAGAGGTACCTGAAGAGGCTTCACAGTTGTCAAGAAGAGTTCAGATTCTTACATGGGGCTCAGGGGTTCTTCAGGAGGTTTCAGCGTGCTAGACAAGAGTCCACACTTCCTGAGGAGGGTCAAGAGGGGCTTGAGGTGGTTTAAAAGTTCTTGAAAAATATTCCAGGGGTTCTGGAAGAGCTTATTTATCAGTTGTTTAGGGGGTTACAGGTGTTGTTACCTGTCCAGGTGACAGTACTTTAGCAGGTTCCAGAGGAGGTCCCAGGGTTCTTGAGGGTTTTCAAAGATACCAGACAAGATTACAAGAGTAGTTGAAATGACTCCAGAGGAGGCTCCAGGGTTCAGGACAGGGGTTCAGCGGTTCTGTAGGAGGTTATTGGAATTCTTAATGGGCTCAGAAATCCTTAAAGAGATCATATGGGTCCTTGAAAAGGTTCTGTAGTTCTTTAGGAGATTTCAGATGTACTCCAAAAGGTTCCAAGAGAGGGGCAGGTAGTTCAAGAATTGCTGGTTCCACAGTTGTTGAGAAAAGTCCAGATTCTTGTGGGACTCAGGAGTTCTTTAGGAGGTTCCAGTTTGCAAGACAAGAGTCCAGGGTTCTTGAGGAGGGTCCAGAGGGGTTCCTTGAGATGATTTAAAATTTCTTGAAAAAGGTTTCAGAGTGCTATAAGAGTAAGTTTATCAATTGTTTAGTAGGTTACAGGCATTCGTACCTGTCCAGGTGACGGTTCTTTAGCAGGTTCCAGAGGAGGACCCAGGGTTCTTAAGGGGTTTTCAAAGAGTACCAGGGGAGATCCCAGGGTTAATGAGAAGGGTTTAGAGGTGCTTTTGGAGGTTCCAGGACTTCTTGATAAGGTTTAATATTCTTTTAAGACATCCCAGGGTCCTTGAAAATGTTCTTGAGTTCCTAAGAAGGTTCCAGAGGTGCTTAAGAAAGTTCCAAAAGTCTTGAGGGGGGCAGGTTGTTCCAGGAGTGCAGGTTCTACAGTTCCTGAGAAGAGTCCAGGCTCTTACATGGGGCTGAGAGGTTCTTTGGGAGGGTCCAGGGTGCTAGACAAGAGTCCAGTGTTCCTGAGGAGGGTCCAGAGTTGACTGAGGTTGTTTAAAAAGTTTGTTTAGTTCATCAGTTGTTCGAGAGGTTCCAGGATCCATGAAGTAAAATCAGGACTTGTGTTCTGATCTGATCACCTGATCGACTGATGATCATATTTTTTAAGTAGCACTTCCACTCTATCTTTTTGTTTCACTGTTCATGACGTGTTTGTCATGTTTGAATAAACTTTATTAGAGTTGTCTCTGAACAAACTGACCTGGGTTCAGTGTTTATTCATTTAAGTTCTGTTCTTGAACAGAAAAGACTGAAACTTGTCGTGAGTGAAACCAACCAATTATATCAATCAAATCTCTCTTCAGCTTTATACTGGAAACTCTGACTGCTGTGGTCGTCATGGTAACAGCAGCTTTCAGTCTGAAGAGATGAAAGCAGTGTGGATGGTTCACAAAGCTAACACTGGACCAGTTTATGGATCCAGGAGACACCTGAGGAGTCACGGATGACCAGTCAGTACATCACTTCCTGCTGATGAGAAACACTGACACATTGAGCAGTGAACGCACCACAGTGATCCCTTCACTGACCATCTGGAGGAACCAATGCCAGCTCCAAAAACACAAAACTAAACTTCCTCTTTCTGCTGGTACAGGAAACGCACACACACACAGACACACACAGAGCTGGTTGTGAAACCTGAAGTTCTGTCATTGTTCAAGTTTTAAATATTAAACATACCTGTCCTTGGCGTACCTGTCCTCAGCAGGCCTCTCCGTGTGCCCGGCGGGGGAGCTCATGATGTCACAGTGATGTCTCTGACCAGCATGTGTAAGTGTCTGGACGCCTGTGTGTGTGTGTGTGTGTCTGTGTGTGTGTCTCTCTCTCCGGGGGAGTTCCTACTCTGACTGAATGTGACTCGCCCTCTCTGTGTCGCTGCCTGACAGGTTCAGCTGCATTTCACAGCAGAGGCTCCCTCTTATTGGTCGACGCTCACCTGCTCTGTGCAGACAGGTGAGGCAGCAGGTCAGCTTCACTCTCACTTTATTAATATTAACAAATGAGCAGCTGAGGCTATTTAAAGCAGGAGGAAGTGCTGGGCGTCCTCACGGTCCTGCTGTCCGTTTCTTTAACCTCTGGTTATTATTTATTATAAAAGTCCAGCTGCACAAACACAAACAATTAATGTTAGAGAAACATTTTAATGCCCAGAGGAAGAATTTAAACCGAGTTTAAGATGTGCATTAATTGTAAGCACTGTCTCTCATTTGTTTTGGCTGACTTATTCATTGATTTTATCTCATGTACTCCAACACATGGCAGAGGAAGATTTGTATGAAACCAGTGACAAATTTCTATGTGAGTGAACAATACAGATGTCTATTTATAAAATGTCAAAAATTTGGCTTGAAATCTGTTTACTGAGGTTTTATTTGTTCAGACAAAAAAAAAAAAAGAATTTTGACCCAAAGTAAAAATGGTAATTTTTTCTCAGACTTAAAAAAACTCTTTAACTGAAGTCAAAACATTTCATGTAGTTTCTTATAATTTACTTTCGCTCCTCTTCTTATTTTTTTTATGTTTTTTTTTACATTTATGATAGAACAGCTGTAGAGTGACAGGAAAGGGAGGAGGGGGAGTATGGAGATGACACGCAGCAACGGGCGCTCGCATAATATATACACTGATTAAAGATTTATGCCATATTGCCCACCCCTGCAACAACGTAAAACAATATAACGCTTTAAACCAAGGTGAACTGTTCCTTTAATTCTTTACATAAACACAATTAATCACCTGCTACAGAAAAACACAACAGACCCTTCAGCAGGAGTCGAGGTGAGTCAAGGTGACCTCTGATCTCCTGTAACTTTACATCATCTGGAAAAAAGAAATGAATCAACAGGAAGTTCCAAACACAAAACTTTAATGATTGTCGTTCACAGATTCAACAGTTCACGTCAGCTGATTTTATCTAATACTGTTTGTGTTTCGTTGTTAAATTTGTTTTTATCAACAGTTTAAAACAGGTCTGAAAAGAGGTGATCATTGATGTCACAATGCTGCAGGTAACCAGCAGGTGGCAGTCACCTGACAGGAACTGTTGTAATGTACCTTTATGAAGGGAAACAGGTTGATACAAACACAACAGGTGTTGATGTCTGATGTGACATGATGAGGTGTTTGGGGTCAAAGGTCAGCAGGATGTGTTTAAAGGGGACCTATTGTGCTCATTTACAGGTTCATACTCATATTTTAGGCTTCTTCTCTTCTAGAAGACGATTACATGTTTAAATGTTTGAAAACACTTTACTGTCCTCAAACTGTCTGTGCTGGAACACCTGCATTCACCCTCTGATTGAGACGCTCTGTTTTAGCTAGGGCTGGGTGATAAAACGATCTTGAAGCGGGATTGCAATAAAACGTGTGTCAATGACGACAATAAACTATAATCAATCTGCAGTTTTTGGGATGAGCGTCATTGTACACGCCCACTTTTCACTGCAAAGTTTGTGCTGAGGTGAGGAGGAACTGAAAGAAGCGTGGATGTCACAAAAAGAGGGGAAAAGTGGGAGTGGAAGTGAGGAGCAAGGCGGCGGTGAAGCTGAGGAAGAGCTCGCATCATCCTCAAAAATGGATGAAACTGTTAGTTAAAAAAGGTTACACAACGTCAATAATTTGGAAGTGGTTTGGCTACGGACGATGACAGTCTGCAAAATATGTCGTGGGTTGGTGCCAACCAGGACGGGATGCACAACAAATCTTTTCCATTACCTGCTAAGGAGGCATCCCAGCGACTACACATGAAAATCCGCCGAACAGCAGTAAGTCCACCAACAAGTGTTCAAGGGCCGAGCACTTCTGCTGCTGTGGGCAGCGCTAGCAGTGCTGCACCAAAACACCAATCAATAGTGTCGTCTTTTGCCGCCGTAACCCCGTAAGAGAAGTGATCGAACAGGAGCAGAGATATAACAGACACGTTGTCATATTTTCTAGCCAAACATGACCCCCATAAGCACCGTGGGAAAGACGGGTTTGAGAAATTAATTAAAGAGCTAGACTGCAGGTACGAGCTGCCAGGAGGGAAATATTTTTCTCTGCTCTGCCGCAGCTTTACAACAAGCGCCGTAGGAAGCTGGAAAATCATTTGGTTTCTTCAGGTGTGACGTTATCAGGACACTTTTCAAACTCGCAGCATTATCAAATTATATATCCTCACAAATATCGATATTGATCAATACTGGGAAAATTAGCATGATAATATTTTTTGCCGTATCACCCAGCCCTAGTTTTATTGTCTGTTTCTTAAAGCGCCCCCTCCCGAAAAAGTCTACTCTGCTTGGTCAATGTTTCTGGGTCTTCCATAGGTTTGTGTTTCTGCACCGTCATTGCAGCGAGGGAATGACTGTGACGGAGAATCGCCGCACTGTCCACGGTAATTTACAACATCAGCAACCAAGATTACATGTTTCCCTGACATTAGCATGTGGCTACATGTAGCAGTGTATGTAAAGTAAACACATATAGTAGTGTACCTGGTGCAGACGACCATATAAAGAAACCTGTCACGACCTGACGTCAGCTTGTCTTGAAAGTAGAAAAAAAAAACCTGTTGTAAACAGAGGCTTTTGCTCACAGGAAATACTTTTATGTACGTGTAAATCATTATTTAACACTTTGGCCACGATTAATATGAACATCGAACACTGTAACGTTACAGAAATGACAGGAAATAAGGAAAAGAATAATAGGTCCTCTTTTAAGGCTGAGAGCTGCTGTCATGCCTGCAGGCAACAACACAGCTGAAAAAACCCACAAGCAATTAAAACTGTCATTTGAAAGAAAACTTCTTCCTCTTACCACTTCCTGTTGCTGCATCACATCCTGTCTGTTTCACAATAAAATCCCTCTGCTGGTTCAGAGCCTCTTCTCTAAAACACTTGTTGTGAAACATCAACAGGAAGTGTTTTATTAAAGTGAAATCAGCTGTTCTCGGTTAGATTTAGGGTAAAACGTGCATGAAATCAGAGGGATCACATGACCGCAGACGGGTACAGGTGTGACACACGTTTATAGACCACGCCCACTGAGAATTCACTAGTAGTACCATAATAGTGTTTGACACCTGTGATGTCACCTGGCTGCAGTGATGCACAGGAGACTGTGACATCACTTTTGGGTATGGTTACACTGATATAACTCTTTAGCATGTGATCCGGGTCACATGATCAAACCAGGTGTGGACGAGGTCACAGACTTCTCACCTGGATTGTCTCATTTTATATAAACAATAATGGGTATAAGACGAAGAATCACTTTATGCTTTGATTTGTTTTTAATCCCCAGTTAGTGTTTTTGTTCAAAAAACTTGGTGTAAAAATACTGATAACTGTAGTTTGACATTTATACAAATACTGAGTCTCCAAATGACACAACAAAGCTGATTAAACTTAAAAGCACACGTAATTTAATATTCTGCGGAGAGTAAAACCAACTTTCTTAACTTTATTCAAAGACTATTTTATCCGCTGCTCCTTGTTCATCAGGTTTCAGTTGAGCGAAGGAAAACTGATCTGCAACGGTGTCGATGACAGATTAACCGCTGAAGTTATTTTCCAAACAAAGACAAATTTAATTAAATGTGAGAATTAGCAGTTTTGCTAACATTAAATCTAAATCATGTTTTTGGTTATTTTTTATATTTAACATTTCAGTAAACTGAATCTCTGAGTTTTTGGCATTTTTCACTGTTTTCAGACAATTGTTAATAGTTATAATAATAATAATAATAATAATAATAATAACAATAAATAATACTGATAATGGTAATAATAATAATAATCATAATAATTATAATAATAATTTGCTGCAGCACCACCACATCAGACATCACTTTTTACACTGAAAACACATTTAAATCAAATATTTATGATCCAAAAAGGTTCTGTGTAAATACATGACGTCATGAATGCATTTTGCATTTTGTTTTGAAGGAAAGAGGAAGTTGTTCCAGATGTGTTCAGGTCTCTGAGTGTTCCAGATGTTGGTGATGGTTTAATGAAACGGTGTGTTTGAGTCAGTCGGTAAAATCAAGCCTCAGCCCAGATGTGTTAACGTCGTCCGTGTGTTTAATCTGAGGATAAAAAAACTTCGTAATGATGTTTGTGATGTCATCTCTGTGGTACCTTGATCATCCGACAGACAGACAGACGGGCAGACGTCCTAATGATGGACAGGTGACAGGTCAGAGGTCAGAGGTCATGCTGCTGAACTTCTCCTCCAGCGCCTGTGCGCTTATGTGCGGCAGGCCGCCATCCAGAGGACAGCCCTCCACCAGACTGTTCATTGGGGTCGGAGGGACCCGAGACTCATCCTCCTCTTCCATGTCTCCCAGGCGACCGTCTCCCAGACAACCGTCTCCGTCTCGCTCCTTCAGGAAGTCCTTAATGATGGGGAGGACCTTCTTTCGAGACGCCAGTGTGTTTCCTTTAAAGAGACACAAAGAGAATATATGTAATATTTGATAATGATCTTAAGTCACCTCCTCTTACCACATATTCTACTGTATTATATCAATATCATTATATTATACTCTATTCTAATATGATAATGTCATTCATTCATTCATTTCTGTAACTGCTTATCCTGTTGGGGGTCATGGGTGGGTGAAGCCTATCCCAGCTGACACTGGGTGAGAGGCAGGGTTCACCCTGGACAGGTCACTAGACTATCACAGGACTGACACACAGAGACAGACAACCATTCACACTCACATTCACACCTACGGACAATTTAGAGTCACCAATTAACCTGCATGTCTTTGGACTGTGGGAGGAAGCTGGAGCACCTGGAGGAAACCCACGCTGACACAGGGAGAACATGCAAACTCCACACAGAGGGGCTCCCCCAATCTGGGGTTTGAACCAAGGACTCACTTGCTGTGAGGTGACAATACTAAACACTGCACCACCGTGCTGCCCTGTATTCACTAGGGATGCACTGATAGTGAAAATCAGGGCTGATACTGATACAGATGTTTAAGATAACACTGCGTCCTTTCGTCACGAAGGTGTCCCAGCAAAGATCTCTGTTTGTTCCAAACACATTTTCTATTGCTGTGGGTAACGGTATGACGTCAATATGTCAACAAGTCGAAATATTGTGAGTATCAGGATATGAATTTTTCATATCTAGTCCCCAGGATGCTTTTAGGCTGCGTACAATTTCTGAAACAGAAAAACATCGTCCACTGTCATCGATGAATGTCATCTTATTTACCGATAGGCTGGGGGCAGTAAACAAGGAGCATATCAGGCAATACTGATGTTCGGCTGATGAAGCACTGCATCCCTAGCATGTATTATGATACATTACATAGTTATACTACAGTATTATATATTACAGTGTGTAATACTTTATACTGCAATACAATACTGTATATTATTATACTATACTATATTCTTATATTAGTGAAGCCGAGCATGAGTTTATGAACAAAGTTTGATGTTTTCTGTTATTTCTAAATAAATGTATCACAGAGGCAGAAAATCATCGAACAGAGAAGCTGATTGGCTGCAGTGAGCTCTCTCAGGTTAAGCTTTAGAAGTGGGGGTGTTTACCTTGCTTATAGGCTTTGACGTGTGAATGGGGGCTGCTGAATGGACAGAGGTTCAGGGCGGGGTTACGAGCCTGTTCCAGGTAGAGGCTCACCTGTGGAGGGAGGACTCATATTAAACAGAATCACTGACTGAGAACTAAAGGTCAACGACTTCTGTAAGTGTTTGTGGAGGAGGCAGCAGTACTGCAGTATTTAATTACAGTGTGTTTGTGAGTACTTGTAGTGTGTACCTGTTGCCTGCAGGCGGCGCTGTGGCTAAACACAGCGAGCTCTCTCATTGGCTCTTTGCTCTCAGTGAAGGAGATGGTCATCAGCAGCAGGAGGTCATATCCAAACTTCAAACAGAAATCTGAAAGCTCTGCCTCCAGCTCCGCCCCCTGCAGGAAGTCCTGGCACATGTGCGCACACATACATACATACATACACACACACACACACACACACACACACACACACACACACACAATATACTAACTGTAGTACTGTGTGGTCCGGCACAGTATGCAGTAAAGTGTGTATTACAGACTGACCTGCAGTGTGATGTAGAGAACAGAGACAGCGACATTCAAACTTCCTGAAACAGCTTTCATGTCCTTCAACAACATCTGTTCAGTGTTCAGACCTGAGAACAAAATACGTTAAATAACACTATGAACATTAAAATATTGTGATAGATGACTGTACACATTTGGCCCTCTGTGCTTCCATCATGTGCTGCAGTAATTAATTCTAACAGTTTTCTGACTGACCTGACACGTCAAACTTGGCGTCCTGCAGCGTCTGAAACAGAGTGCCCCTCGGCGGCAGAGCGGGAAAACGAGCCTCCAACGCTGCAACGATCTGACTGTCTTTAGGCGTCACTTTACCTGCTGCAGGCGCCATGTTGACACAGTCCAACACCACAGCCGCTACACACAGTAATACACATTAAAACACACATTAACATACAGTAAAACATAAAGTAATACATATTAGACGTGTTCAGGTGTTGTGAGGACCTGTTGAGGTGTTGTGAGGACCTAATCAGGTGTTGTGAGGACCTGAGGACCTGTTCAAGTGTTGTGAGGACCTGTTCAGGTGTTGTGAGGACCTGAGGACCTGTTCAAGTGTTGTGAGGACCTGAGGACCTGTTCAGGTGTCGTGAGGACCTAATCAGGTGTTGTGAGGACCTGAGGACCTAATCAGGTGTTGTGCGGACCTGTTTAGGTGTCGTGAGGACCTGTTCAGGTGTCGTGAGGACCTGTTCAGGTGTTGTGAGAACCTGTTCAGGTGTTGTGAGAACCTGTTCAGGTGTTGTGAGGACCTGAGGACCTGTTCAGGTGTTGTGAGGACCTGTTTAGGTGTTGTGAGGACCTGTTCAGGTGTCGTGAGGACCTGAGGACCTGAGGACCTGTTCAAGTGTTGTGAGGACCTGTGCAGGTGTTGTGAGGACCTGAGGACCTGTTTAAGTGTTGTGAGGACCTGAGGACCTGTTCAGGTGTCGTGAGGACCTAATCAGGTGTTGTGAGGACCTGAGGACCTAATCAGGTGTTGTGAGGACCTGACGACCTAATCAGGTATTGTGCGGACCTGTTTAGGTGTCGTGAGGACCTGTTCAGGTGTCGTGAGGACCTGAGGACCTGTTCAAGTGTTGTGAGGACCTGTTCAGGTGTCGTGAGGACCTGAGGACCTGTTCAGGTGTTGTGAGGGCCTGAGGACCTGTTCAAGTGTTGTGAGGACCTGAGGACCTGTTCAGGTGTCGTGAGGACCTGTTCAGGTGTTTACCGTAGAGCAGTTGAGCGATCTGTTGGTCCAGGATCTCTGGAGCTTTCTGGATGATGCGTTCTGTTACCAAGGTTGTGCAGGATCCCACCATCTCCACAGTAATAGGACAGGAGGTGGACAGCTCTCTTTCCTGCTGGTGATGGTCGATCACCTCCACCACTGCCCCCTCCAGGTCGCTGTCTGAACTACAGGACGGACACAGGCTGATGAAACAGGTGTGTTCACACAGGAGCTCTTGACTACCTGAGCAGCCTTTGTGGCCACCTGTCAGGTGTCACCTGTAAGGTGGGTGTGGTTACCTGGGCAGGACATTGTGGTCGACCAGCGTCAGCTGCAGGCGGCCAGCTCGGTGAAGCGCTTTAAGGTCCAGCTGGTCTCTGAACAGCAGGAGGTCTGGAGACAGAACGACCTGTCGCAGCAGGAAGACGTTATCTGAACGCAGCACGAGGTCTGACTGACGGATGTTCAGCAGCGGGAGAACGAGCATCTCACTGTGTACAGTCTGAGACAGAGACAGAGGCTCAGGTAAACATCAGCTCTGAGGAAAAACACCTGTACTGACCGGTCAATGACTCACCTTGGACAGGAAGTAGGCGTAGGTCAGGGCACACACCATAGAGTCCACGTCACAGGCTTCATTCCCCAGAACCACGTGAAACGCTGAACCAGCCTGATCAAGGTTCCCCTGAATTTTATTTTTAAAAACATCGAATCATAAAACAGGAACTGAAGTTCTGAGAGACAGAAGCACATCAGGGGGCTAATAATGATATAAAACATAACTTAAAACAAACCCAATTCCCAACTAATCATCTACGGAAATTAATCTGCAACTATTTTGATAATCAATTAATAATTCATGTCATTTTTTAAGCAAAAATCCCAAAGTGATATTTCCAGGTTGTCAAATGTGAGGATTTCCTGCTTTTCTGGGTCTTATTTCATAGTAGATTTAACAATTTGGGGGTTCGGAAATGTTGGTTGGACAAAACAAGACATCTGATGAAGTCACTTTAGGCTCTAGGACGAGGGCGTCAAACACACTGGCCCACCAAAGGATCCAGTCCGGCCCACTGGATGACTTTGCACACCTGATAATGACGCACTTGTGAAGGTTAAGCGGTGTCAGGTTTCAGGAGCAAGTTAAACACAGAGTGCTTTCAAAAATATCTAAAATTAGCAACACTTACATCCATTAATTTAAGGGCATGACAAAGAATGTGGTGACAGAGACATATGTCTGTTTTCCTTGAGAGGCCACTATGTTTGAATAGTTTTATTGTGGATTTTTGTCTTATATGTTGTATTTGTTGCATTTTTAATATGTTCTGATTGGCTGCTACCTCAGTCAGGTTTGTCTTGTAAAAGAGATTTTCAATCTCAATGGGACTTTCTGGTTAAATAAAGGTTAAATAAATAAAGATAATAAAATGCTGCTTCAAAGGCTTTTAACTCAACCAAAAAAACTTATTGTGGTCATATTTAGATATTGAACACTGTGCAAAATACTGTCAGTCAGCAGCTTCGTTACAAAATAATCTGTATCAGACTTCTATCTTAAAACACGATTGCTGGGACTCTATTGCTAAGACACTGCCAAAACTTTTGATTTGTAAATCATTTGTAAAGCAGAAGAAAACTTAACCTACTTCCTCAATAGTTTCCAATTTAGTCTGGTGTGATGACGTCAGCGTTACCACACAGGAGTGGAAATAAATGTAAAAATGTACATGTCAAGACAGTGAGTAGTGGACTGACTCAATGTGGAAAAATGTTCTTGAAACTAAA
The DNA here is from genome assembly GCF_006386435.1 of Epinephelus moara. Lineage (NCBI taxonomy): Eukaryota > Metazoa > Chordata > Actinopteri > Perciformes > Serranidae > Epinephelus > Epinephelus moara. The sequence continues at coordinate 39,688,213 of NC_065511.1, forward strand.
CTTATGTTTCTTAAGATATCTCAGCTGGTTAATCATCTGTTTTGCAAACAGATGAATGTTTTCAGAATGTGCTTCTTCACACTAAATTTCATGTTGGGCTGTATGTGGCCTGTGAACTGAGTTTGACACCTCTGCTTTAAGATATTGGCACAGGTTTTTCCTACAGTGCACTGATGTGTGGTAGACCAAATGCTTAATCGCTAAAATAAACTACAGATTAATCAGTAACCAACATCATCACTAGCTGCAGGCCTCCAGACAGAAATGTTATAAAATAAGTGTTTTAACTCCACAGTTCCTGTTAACTGCCATTTCTTCATGACATGTGAGGAAACAGCTCCCTGAAAACACTTTGCTGTCTTCTTATAGTCTTCTCCTGCTTTGTGGACATCAGTTAATTTAGTTTTCAGAGTGTTAGGCAGCTGTTTAGAGGAGCCAATGGCTGCTGATTGTTGGGACAAGGTTTCAGGAGTCAGAGTATTTATAAAGCTTTGAAATTTGTGTCACCTGGCCTTTCCTAATGATGACTGTGAACAAGCCAGAGCCCTAACAAGCTAATTAAGGTCTGAGACCCTGGGAAAAGTTGTCTGAGAGCTCAAANAGGAGTCAGAGTATTTATAAAGCTTTGAAATTTGTGTCACCTGGCCTTTCCTAACGATGACTGTGAACAAGCCAGAGCCCTAACAAGCTAATTAAGGTCTGAGTGTGAACAAGCCAGAGCCCTAACAAGCTAATTAAGGTCTGAGACCCTGGGAAAAGTTGTCTGAGAGCTCAAACGTCTTGGGATGCCCAGACTTTTACATGGTGCTCCTTTACTTTTCCACTCTAGAAATTGTACACAACAGAAATAATACCCTAATCCTGCTTAAAATTAAAAGCATTTCATCTTAAGCTTCATGCCCTTTGAAGATCAGTTCATCTTGTACATACTGTGTAGATCTTCTACTTACTTAAGTATTCACAGTAAAAGAAAATTTGACCAGGGGTGCCCAAACGTTTGCATACTACCATTATATATTCAATTTTATACCTACTTGTTAATGTGTTGTTATAATAATAAATGTAATAAAAAAATGCGTGTTGTTCTCTGACCGTAAGTTTATAATAATAATAATAATAATAATAATGATAATAACAATAATAATATTAAATGTATTATCGTTATCATTATTATCATGATAATAATAATAATAATAATAATAATAATAATAATAATAATAATAATTTAAACTTCCGGTCAGAAAACACGCAATTTTTTTTCTCAAATTTAAGCCCACAAGAGAAAACGATAATAATAATAATAATAATAATAATAATAATGACTTTTATCATTTTCCTCTCAAATGAATTTTAAAAAAAAATGCTTGTTGTTCTCAGATCGGAAGTTTATTCTGAAAGGGTGTCAACATGTCAGGCTAACTGAGGCTAATGCTAACTGACACAAACAGTATTGAGCTAAAGTGTGTGTGTGTGTGTGTGCATATCTGTATATGTGAGTTGCTGTGTGTGTGTGTTCGTGTGTTACCTTCACGGCTCGGCGGCAGCTCGACAGAAACTCCTCCATCTTCTGTTAGCTGCTAGCTGCGACTGTTAGCTAACCCGCTAGCTGCTCCTCTGACCGGTTAACGGATTCAGTAAACGGTGACAGCCGGCTCACCGAGCAGAGGGCTGTTAGTAACACACACACGTTACCGTTAACTGTAAACGCATGACTGTCGGGATGACCGTCGTTAACGTGCTGGGTAAAAGGTCAGGAGGCCTTCAGGGTGCAGTGGAAACGTAGGAAATACAAGCAGTCTCTGTTTGTGACTGTGTAGCGAATATTCAACTGATCCAGAAACAGTTTTCTGTTTGTAGATGAAGAGAGGACAGCGGGCAGCTTCACTGAAAAACACGTTAAATATGTCATACACCACCAAAACATCCACTGCTACCTTTATAGATTATATATTATTCAGGTTCTAAAGTAAATGTTTCTGTCATTTTCAATATAAATCCTACACACAGCTGTATCTACAGTAAACATGTATAAATGCACATACTGTAGTGTACATAATAATCCCCTACATGTATATCCATTCAGTATTCTTTGCACTATTTGCTTTTTTTTTTTTTAATCGTTAATTTTATTTTATTTATTTGTTTATTTATCAGGGACAATGCATATTAATGAACAGTGAACTGTAAATATACCGGGATTAGCCAAAAGGCTAGTTTTCATCCGCAGCCCCTGGCCAGATCTGAGTTGGCAGCCTAAGTAATAAAAAAAGTTAGAACAAGTTTAAAACAATATCATTGCATGCAGTTTAAGCAAAAAATATAGTAACAGGTAAACATAGCAACACAAACATAAAAGCAGAGCAAGCCAAGACTCTACAAATAACAATTACAAAGCAGCCTAAGAAACAAACATAGACTGTGACAAACAACAGCAAGACAGACAGAAGCAAAAGAATATGGCAGGCAGGCAGTTGTTAAAGAGCAGACAGAGGTAGCAGTTGAGTATTAATGTGTACAGGTTTGATTACTGATGAGCCATGATTTCAACTGTTTTGTGAACAAATGGTATGAACTGAGTTCTCTGATGTGTACTGGTACTGTATTCCAGTTCTGCGACGCCTTAACTGAAAATGCTGAGTGGCTAAAGGCACTTTTCCTAATGGGTATGACACAGTCTCCTCGGGTTGCACCTCTCGTTGCCCGGTTATTGCTTGACCTCTGTGTGATGAAAGTTTGAAGTGGAGGGGGAGTAGTGTTATGTATGATCTTGAAAACAAGACAAAGGTTTGTGTACTTGATTAAATTGTCCCAGCTCAAACATTTGTACTTTGTTAAGATAAGGCAGTGGTGGTAGTTATTCGATCTGCGATCCAAAACTTTGAGTGTTTGTTTGTACAGTGCTTCGAGAGGTTTTAGTGTTGTTGTTGGCATAAATCACTGCATCATCAGCATATAGCTGGGTCTCCACATCAGAGCACACAGAGGGCAAGTCATTTATATAGAGACTGAACAGAAGTGGTCCTAGTACAGACCCTTGTGGGACACCAGTGCAAGTTTTAAGAGCGGCTGATTGGTAGTTGTGGACCTTTACACACTGGGTTCTGTTATGTAGATATGATTCTGTCCACTTGGGGGCGTTATGGGTAACGTTAAATGTAGAGAGTTTGGCTATGAGCAAATCATTGGTGTTTTTAATTTATATTTATATAAACACATATTTCTTCGCATACCTGTATTTATGCTTTATTTGTTCAGCTTTGTTGTCCTTGTTTTTAGCTGTTACGTCTCTTTCTTTTTTGTGTGATCAATTGTTTATTGTTTAAAGGCAGTGTTGCAGTCACAGATGTGGAACAATACGAGACAAAATCTGACATTTCTCTGCCCCCCTCATTTCCCTTGTTCCCTTTCCCCTGATCACTTAAACCCTAACAAGGAAAGACCATAGTGCCGGAGCTGCAAATACTAGTAGCTTAGTGAAGTTAGGCAGATGATCACCATCATTAAAATTAATTGCAGCCCTACACGAACATGTACATGGACTTAGAGCAAGCACAAACCAAAAACACGCAGAAAAAGAGAGAGGAAAAAAAAAAAAAGGGTAAATCCTGGAGTTAAATTCCTTGTATATGTAGATATACACAGTCATCGAAGCTGATTCTGAACATTAAACTACATTAACATGTGCTGTAAAATATGACGGAGTACCAGGACAACCACAGAGAAAAAAAACAGATGTATAAAATAAAGTCAAATATTTATGAGTAAAGTCACAATTTTGTAAAACAAAGTAAAACTGTAAAGAAAGTTGTAATTTAATATAATAATATATTACTGCAGGATTGAAGTCGGGACTTTACAAGATGTTTATATCAATATTTGGTTGGAGGGAGCAGGAAAAATCCTGTCAGATTACTTGTCAACACATTTTTTTCTCATGCAATCATTTGTCATAATATCATACCAGGTATTTTTTCTCAAAATGTTATGACTTGTGTTTAGGGCAAACAAATCCATTATTCAAAACATTTTAGAATAAAGTTGCAGAGACATTGCAGGCTGTATAAATCCAGACCACATGCTTAAATTGTGAAAAATGCCACAATTCCTTTAGTGTTTGAAAGCAGCACGACCCTCTAAATGAACTCTGGGTAATGTAGTTTCTCCTACTCCTGCCCCATAGCCCATCCTCTGTGTGAATGTGTGTGTGAGGGAGTGGTGAGCGATTACCACCAGCTGGTCATTTTAGATAAAACACAATTGTTAGTAATGATTAAGAAGTGCACAGTTTAATAAACAGGTCTCAGTTTTAGAAATGTCTTTTATTTATATTTTTTCAAGGAGTTGGTTCATAAAATGTCTGAAAATAGTGAACAGGTACTCGAAGTATTCAGGTACTGAGACAGGTTTATACTGAAATGTCAGTTTATTGGCTGTTCCAGGTTCAGCTGGATGATCCTCTGCACTAAAACAACATTACAGTTAATTTCTATAAAACATAAAACACACAGACTCTGACGTGTTAATAATCTGTGAGGCTGATAAGTATAGAACATTATTTAATTCTAATCATCATTCATTTATTTAACTTTATTTTTCTATCTAATGTTTATTCTATCTTTGGATCAGAGAAATAAAACCTGCAGATTCATCGGAGCGACGTTCAGTCACATTTTACATGTTCAGAAGAATAAAAGATTTATTATATATTTTTTATTTAATATTTTAAAGTGACGTTTTCTTTCTGCTCATCTTCTCATTTCTTTCCTTGCTAGAACATATTTGCTAATGTTTTCAGTATGGTGTTTGTTCTGTCAACACTTTCATATTATGGCTGTAGTAAACACTGGAGATTACAGGGGGCGCTGCCACAACTCCATACTGATATTCCTATTGGGTTTCCATGGTAACACTGATGTAAAATTTGATCGGCCTGCTGCTTGAAAACCGTCAGAGATGATAAGAGACTGAAGTGACATGGGGACATTTAATCGGACAATACTCAGCTTTACGGGCACCTTTAACCTGACTGTACACAGCGCAATGGGGACGTTTGACCTGACTGTACACAACGTTACAGGGACACTTTCAGTCCAGCAGTCAGCAGGTGGTGGCACCAGACCCTGACCTTTGACCTCTGGTTGACTGACAGCTGTCGTCATGCTGACTGAAACATATGTGCGTTTGTTTATGAATTAACTTGTTATATTCAATAATCAGCTTCCTGTTTCCTGTCAGCTGATGCGTTGAAAGTTCTGGTGACCTCTGACCCCAGCTGCAGCAGCAGGTCGGTGACCTCTGACCTCCCTGGAGAGGAGGTCTACATTTTCTCCACGTAGTTACCAGGGAACATCCCCTCTCTGCCCCGCAAGCGACCAAACCACCAACCTGAGGGATCTGCAGAGAGTACAGAGACAGAGGACGTGTCAGGACTACAGGACACAAGAAGAGCTCTGATTGGTCCGTTTGATCAGCTTTGCAGGTACGAGTCAGTAAGTTACCTGCACAGTCACTTTATTCTACACATCAGTTTGTTTTGGTCTCCGTTTGAAACATGCAGCTACTATCTGGCTAGTACATGCAACTGATGTGAAATCATTTCTTGAATGACAGACACACAACTTTGTTGGTATTATAACACCAGAAAGACGCACTATAGCCCCGTTTCCAGCAAACACTTTCAGTATGGTCCCTTTGGAACCAACAGTAACCCTTCAGACATGGTACCTAGACCCCAGTGTTTCCACCACAAACAGTACTCTTAAATGTGGGCGGGGTTGTTGTCACTCACTGCTCCGTCCAGTTCTCACTGTATTTCCTCCTTTATCAGTCTGCACCTGGTTTATCATCCACAGAACGAGGCTGCACACCAACATTTTCAGAACAAAATACAACAGGCTGCAGTGAGAGTCTCTCTCCATGGGATATTTAAAAATAGCAGCTTTGTGCATTTAGTCCTTCTCAGGCAAGCTCAGGGGTTTAGTGTTGCTGTAGCCCACAGGAACAACGCTCTGCGATGCTTTTCTTTTCTCTGAGTGAGGATTAGAATATCTGCAGTTCATATAACCCGGCTGAAATTAATATATATAAACACTTGAAGATCCACTCATTAATAAAAGTGTCTGTCATATAAAAACTAAAGTGATGGTCAAAGTTGTCACAGTGAACTTTAAGGTGTGCTGATGGATTCATGTTGTCACCTGATGCATTGAGCAACGTTAACATTCCACCTTAAAAGTCACCGGCAGTCGGCCCAATGAATGAAGTTATTTTTTCTCAGACTCCAGCTGCTGTGAGAGGCAGCAAAACATCCTTTCATTTTATAGTTACAGTTTACTAATAAAACTCTCCACAGTATGAACAGTGGTTACATGAGCCTCAAAACCAGACACAACTCAGCCCTGAGCAGAGTGACCGTCCTCTACTGACCAATCAGACTGCAGTGTTCACAGCTCCACCTTTTAGTACCAGATCTGTGTGCTAGGTACCCCAACAGAGGGGGGACCACACATGGGGACGCTAAGGAACGCTTCCATTGGTACCATCCACAACTTTTCACAGTGGAAATGTAAAAAAAAGCGTACCGAACTGAACTGAACTGAACTGAACTATACTGTACTGCTCAGTGGAAACGGGGCTATAGTGGTAGTACTACAAGTAGTTGCAGTAGTAATCTAAAATAACTAGTACTAGAAGTAGAATTAATCAGTCATACTACAAGGAGCAACAGTACTAGATGTCGTAGAATAGTAGCATTACTGTAGGTCGAACTGGTAAAAGTATAACTACAAGTAGTAGAAGTAGTAATAAAGGTAATACTGCTAACAGTAGCAATGTCATTAGTAACAGCAGCAGTAGTGCAAACAGTAGAGCTAACAATAGAGCTAACTGTAGTGCTAACAGTAGAATCTACAGCACCAGTAGTCATGGTATTAAAAGTAACAGTTACAGTAGTGTTTCTAGCACTGACAGCAGTACCTTCTGTGAGTATCTCGATGACATCATCAGCGTTGAAACTGAGCTCATCGGTGTCCTGGGCATCGTAGGCGTACAGAGCTCTGCATTGTGGGGACCGAGGCTTCGGTTTCGGAGCCGGTTTAGGTCGACCTGCTCCAGGAAGAGGCTTCACCTCCTTTGAACGCCGTCGCTGCAACCTGCAGGCAACACGCAGGGATTACAGTGGCCCAGAGGAAAAAAAGTTATTGGTGTGACTGGAGAGCTGCTGGTTCCAGTCCAAGGGCAGCAGGTTCTGCTACCGACATGCTCTGGAGCGCAGGTCAGTTTAAACCTTTGTTAGTCCTGTGAGGTGACTTTAGCAACACTAAGTTACTGGTTATACTGTTTATACTGGTGACCCTGGTCACACTGGCTATACTGCTGTAGTTAGTCATACTGACTACACTACTCCCAGTGGTCTCACCCTGCAGCGCCCTGCTCGGGGACGTTCATGAAGCCCATGTCGTGTTGTGGGGCCTGGTTGCTGCGGCGATGCTGGCTCTGGAGGCGGGGCAGAGTCGGCTGCTCCATGCTGGACTGCTGCCTGATCAGGGAGCCTCTGGAGGACCTGGAGCCTCTGGGAGCTCCGCCCCCTCTGGAGCGAGGACCTGAAGAAAAAAAGACAAATTATAAACCAGCAGTTGCAGTGACATCCTGACACCTCAGGGGTTGTTCTCTGGTACCTGAGCCGTACTGGTTGGACTGCGGAGCCTGGTGGCCCATGTAGCGACTCTTGCGGTTGTCCTTCCTCGTTGGTCCTACAAATCAAAGACAGGAAGTGAGGGGAGCCCACAGGACGTTGTGGTAGAATATGTGGTGAGTCAGGTCTGAACTTACTGGAGTTTTTGGGCAGACCCGGTCCGATTGACACCTGCAGGACCTTCCCGCTGGGCTTTAGGACGGCCTCGTCCCCCTGACCTGCCTGGAACTGGATCTGTCTGGACCCTGACGAGCTGAAAGGACCCCAGCCACCCTTCTTCACCTTAAACTCCAGACTGGAGGATGGAGACAGACGGAGGGATAGAGTTAAAGTTCAATTTAATTTAGAAAACTATCACAGCTGTCAGACTCGATTTTAGCTGCGTTGATTTTCCGAAGTACTTAAATTAGCACAAAAGTCAAGAACGACATGTTTGTATTTTTTCACATCTGAGTTAAACAAAATAAAAAAGTCACGGTACTGACAGGTTGTTGAATTTGAGCGGCAGCTTCTTCTGGGTTTTGTCTTGGTAACGTTTGACCAACAGACTGAGGAACTCGGTTTTAAAGATACTCTGAAGAACGCTGTCGTACTCCTCTTCGTGGATGATGAAGAAGTCGTCCTGCAGAGTGCTGAAGGAAAAACACAAAACAAAATCACTGAGAAACAGCAGTAGATGTGCATCAAAAACCTCTGTCTTCAATCAGAGTCAACCAATATTAAGCGCCAACGTTTAAGTGTTGAGTTAATCACGCCTCGAGTTGGGTGCAATTACAACATGCTGTGACAACCTGTCTGTGTTTTTAGCCACGGCCCGGATTTTTAACACAGTGGTAACAATATTGTTCTGTAACTCTTGGCAAAAATGCAAAAATAAGAGAATTTCTTAAAGTGCTGAACCACTATACCACTATATTTACTTGATTTACTTAACTTCACGGCCTTAATTTTATTTTTATTTTGGTTTGATTTTGGGTAAAACAAAGAACATGTGGGTCAGAGTACCACAGACAGTACTCTTAAATGTAGGCGGGGTTGTTTGCAGATGGTAACAGTCGTGTCACTGCTCCACACAGCTCTTGCTGTATTGCCGCTTCATCAGCAATGCAGAGGAAGGTCCGTACCCTGCTGATCGTCTGTGATCGGGGTTGCGCGACATTTTCAGGACAAAAAAGAACAGGCTGGAGTGTTTATTGCCACTGTTCCAATCGACAGACTGCAGTGTTTCAGATCAGTGTGCTACGTACCTCAAAAGACAGGTAAAAAAAACAAAACAGGATGAACTGGAGCGATTCTTTTGTTAGTATCCACAATTTTGACAATGGAAACACAAAAATAACCATTAAAACGTGTAACGAACTGAACTGAACCGGACTGGCTCTAGTTCCAGTTCTAGGTCTGGTTCTGGTGGTGTACCTCAGGGAAACAGACTGGATCTTGTCGAGCTCAATCTTCCTCTTGAGAACCTCCTGGATCTGACCTTTATCTGGACCTTGCTTCACCTTCTCTCGACCGATCAGGTACAGGAACTTCGAGGTCAGGATGAGGTCCCGCTTCACGGTCTGCGGAACAACAGAAACAGAAAGTGTTCAAACAGGAAGTGTACTGATGAACTGAATTTGGTGAATTCTGACAGCAAACTTTTTGTGATTTTGGCCAAAAAAAAAAAAATCACATTTGTGATTTGTGATTTTTGGCCAAAACATAAACAGACTTGACTCTGAGCAGCAGTGAACAGAGATCTCTGAAACATCCACTTGTTCACATTAGCTTGCTAAACCTCAAGTTCTTGTATGGTTGACTCAACAGCATCTCAAAGACTGGCTGAGGAACTTGACTGGTTTCTCTGAAATAGATGTGACTGGGGAGCCACTAAGATAGCATTAATCCACAACTCTGCCCTTAAGTAGTACCAGGGACAAGACCGATCTGACTTGCAGTCCACCCTCGCCCACATTATTGAACACCACCAATCTCCAGAGCTAAAGCCTTGCAGCAGCCATTCCTCCTCTCTCGTCCTCTAACGTTACCTGTTGTGCCTCTCTCTCCTCCTCCGTTCTTCAATTTCACGAAGCTCTTCGTCAGTGTATTCTGGCTCAAATAAATAAGGGCAGCCATCAACTCTCGATGTGGAAAGCCTATATACTAACATTCCACATTTAGGTGGTCTTCAGAGTTGTTGTCTTACCTTACGGTGTGTTTACCGTTTAGCTCTGCTTCCCAAAGCGCAGCCGAAATATCGCGAGAACAAGCAGCAACAGCTGGAAGGCAGAACCGGACAGTAGCCTGAAAAGTTCATTCATTTATTTTATGAAAGATTTATAGAATAATGGCTGACTTTTTGCCAGACTTCGACTTTGTGGAGGAGGAATTTGATTTTGCAGAGTTTGATGGCCGCCCTTATTTATTTGAGCCAGAATACACTGACGAAGAGCTTCGTGAAATTGAAGAACGGAGGAGGAGAGAGAGAGAGGCGCAACAGGTAGAGGACGAGAGAGGAGGAATGGCTGCTGCAAGGCTGCGTAGCTCTGGAGATTGGTGGTGTACCTGTGAATGCTGTGCCCCAGTGCCCACAGAAGAGGAATGCCTCTGTTGCAAGGAATGGGACCGGTTGCAGCCTTATTTTCAAGGTCTGGATGTGACCGAGGACGAGACACCTCCACCTGGAGTAGTATCCAGCTGGGCTTTATCTAGAGCTCGCGAGATATATTTCGGCCGCGCTTTGGAAAGCAGAGCTAAATGGTAAACAAACATGGCAGCACACCGGTAAGGTAAGACAACACGTTTACATGTCGTTTTCTATATGTTCTCTGACATTTATCCTAACGATATGAGGCGGTCTTTGTGGAAAAAAAGCTTGTTTAGTGGACTAACTTTGCACTTGAAGGTTGCCTGTTCAATTAAGTTTTAACAGGTCTGACGCTACGGCTGTATCTAGGCTAACGGCTAACATGCTAACTATTATTTTTATGTCACTAGTGACTTGAAACAAATTTAGGACGATAGGAGACGGGTTGAAATAAACCGAAATTTCCCTTTAAGTTTTACATACAGTCGACTTTGAGGAGGAAGGGCAAAGATTTGTTGCGAGATTAGCTGTCATTGCAGTTTTTACCCTGAATCTTCGGTCAAACTTCACCACGACGTCGGCAAAGTCAATCCTCTCTCTGCGGCCGACAAACTGTCTGATCTCAGGATGGTTGTCCGTCCCAAGGTAGTCACCGACAAAGTTCCTGTTGATGCTGTTTCTGCGGCGCTCCTTCTTGTTCAGCAGGACGTCAGAGGCTGGGAGAAACAGAGGGTCATTCAGCAGAGAGAAAGACAAAATGTCTATGTCCAAGACACAAACAAAAGCCAAACGTGATGCTTCCTCAGCCCACTTATGAGAGACAGCCTTACCTTCCTCCCTCATCTTGACGTACTTGCGGACAGCGATGTGTTTCCGCCATGCCGTCTGGATAACCCGAGCGTAACCATTATACTTCCTCTCCCTCATCTCCTCCAACAAGAAGAGCTGCAGAGTGACAAACAGAGACAACAAACATAAAGAGAAGACAGAGACAATGGACTCAGCCCTTTTAATCAATGACTGCTCCGGGTTTAATGCAACAGGATCTTTCCAGTCAGTTACTGGCGAGGTATTTCGTCTTAAGTGTCACACTCTAGGAGCAAACTTAAGGTGCTTTGTGTAACTGGCCCAAGAACAAAACCCTACAGTCTAGTTTAATGATCAGGAGGTTCTGTTGAGGGTCTGCTTACTTTGAACCTCAGTGTTCGTATTAACAGAAAGCTTTACTGAAAAACGTTACAGCAGGATAAACCCCGTCCTGAGCTGTCCTTCCTGTGTGTGAGTGTTTCATACCGACTCTGGAGCTTTGATGAAGACTTTGCTCTTGCCCAGCTGGTACTGGTCCTGGTCCATGTGGACGGAGCTGAGGAGGTGCAGGACTCCCTGACGCTCCTCGCCTCTCCATTTAGGCCACGTCTCCTTAGTCAGGATGGCGTACCTGCAGCACACAAGTCTCATGTCAGCATGTTTGCAGCAGCAGTACGGTGTGCAGGATGTTACTCTTTTTGACCTCTGACCTCTGTAGGAACTTGTTGAAAACCCGTCTATAGGCGTATCCTGCGCGGCGGACTCTGATGTTCTCTCGGAGACCGAGGTACTCCACCTGATGTCTGACCCGCTTCTCCTCCCAGTCCCGGGGGCGTTTGGTCTCGTTGGGTTTGATGCAGCGGATGTAGTGGGGGGTGCACTTCATCAGAGTCTGGACCAGACTGTTGGCTTGTTTCTAAAAGAAGACGGGTCAGTTTTGCCTGTTAGCACCGTTAACCACGGATGTTCTGACACCATTTTTTCCTTCCTGATACTAATTCTGTTTCCTGAACAGGCAAATTGGCTGATAGCAAGTACCAACCCAGGACCACCATCACAGCTGTAAACTACTAGCCCTGTATTGTTGTTTGGCATGACTCAGTTTAACCCTTTGTGAAACATAAACAAATACATACTGACAATGAATGCCATAACAATGGCCAAATTGCGGACATTTTGCTAACAGCTAACATAAGATCAGTGGTTCCCAACTGGTGGGTCATGGTCCAAAAGTGGGTCATGGGTCCATTCTGAATGGACCTCAAGTGACTCACGAATGTGTCAAGTTAATAAAAAAAACACACTTTATTTTGACGTACAGTGAATATCCGGCTCAGAGCTTTTATTTTGAAGTGCCGTTTCCTGCTGTAGAGTGAGTGACTAACAGACAGCTACTTGACAGAGACAGTAAACTAGCTTGACGACATGGCCAAACACAAGTATGACGCTGCATATTTTAAACTGTGTAGACTTTGAACTAATGACGAAGGACAAATCTGGACCCCTTGCCTGAACCAGTGCACGAGATGTACTGTATAAGATGCAACAGGCAGTCAGCTAACTCCGATGTATCCCATCTGTGGCAACATCGTAGTAGAATGTCCAAGTAGAACGAGAGGAAAGGGTGGTGTGCATCAAACTTGGGTGGGTTAGACTTTTACCTAAAAGACCACTGTTCAGTTTCTTCGGACACTTAACGTATGTTGGAGTATGCCACCTGACGGGATCTTTACATGACAGAGTTGTCAAGTGACAAACTCATGAAGTTACTGTAACAAACACAGTAATTTAAACCTAAACCATCACAGTTTTACCAGAGCTAACCAAGTGGTTTAGTTGCCTTATGCTACGGTAGAGTTGGTGGCTAACCCCACGTTTCCGGTGACTGACACATCCAAAGCTGACGCTAGTTGGGAACCTAGGGCGTCATAGTTTGAAGCGTAGGGCCACTGACCAAGCTGTCGTATTTGAAGATATGAGTGAGAACGTGTTGACGAAAACAGCCCGACATCAGCAACCTGAGGCCATTATATTAAGAAAACACTCTGAAAGTCTGCAGTGCCCCCTACAGGCTGCAGATGTCATTACGGCCACAATCTGAACAAAGATGATTTCTTCTTCTTACAGTCTTAACAGCCGTGAAGCTAAACATGTTAACTTTGTCCTGAGGGTGGCGCTAGAGGAAAGGTGGAGTCATTCAGTCTCCATCTGTCGGTCATTGCGTCTGTCTCACCTTGATCTTACTGCTGGCTGTGGTGGGACGCCCTCTCTTCTCGGCCTCCAGGTTCTCAGGGAACAGAGCTTTGATGAACGGACTGACCACAAACACATCACAGACAGGGGTCAGAGAGAGGTCATCACACAAGCGCACACATACACACACTTAGAGTACTCACAACTCGCTGCTCTGCATCAGCTCGATGATGTCATTAAACAACACGTCTCTGTTTCTTTCACAGAACCCGCTGACGTCATACGACACCTGGACAGACAGACAGACAGATGGCGATTATAAACAGACAGACAGACAGGTGAACAGCTGAGCAGGTAACAGGTGAACCACGTACCTTCCCAGCGTAGTGGTGGATGACGAATCCTCTGTTCCAGCTGCTGAAGTGTTCGTGGGATCCCACCTGTCCCTGAAGTTTCTGCAGCAGCGTCTGATCTGCTCCTTCACCTTTAGCGTGCATTGTAGCGCACACGTCGTCCAGGATGCTCATGAGCCCAGGAGGATTCTGGGAAACGGTCAGAGAAATGATGAGATAAAAAACAGAGCTCTATTTATATTTTAATTACTGTATTTCTGTCTTCATTGCATCTTCAGTCTTGTTTTTTTGTTGATGTTCCTGTCTTGTTTTTAACTTTACATGATGAAGACAAATGAAGGAAATGGTTCCTGACTGATTGTTTACTCACCAGTTTGGACTCGATGAGGTCACAGACCACCTTGTTGTTGAAATACTCGATGGGCGTCCATTTAATCCCCTCCTGAACATATTCTTCCTGCAGAGACAGAAACACGTTAAATCTTTTTATTCTGATACGCTGTGATAACAGAAGGGAAAAAGGCAGTTGTGGATCAGAAGTAGAGAAGAAGAACATGGAGACAGGAAGTAGAAAGGACAAGAAAAATCATTCCAATCAACAACTACAGCAAATAAACCAGGGAAGAAGAAGATTTGTCTTATAACACTGATGGAGTCACAGGTTAGGACGAACATCAGAGGCATAATTAATGTGATGACATCATGCTGTGATGACATCATGATGTATTACCTGTTCTGCCTTCAGTGTGAGCTCAATAAAAATCTGCTGCAGCTTCTCGTTCACAAAGTTGATGCAGAACTGCTCGAAGCCGTTTCGCTGAAAAAGAACACAAGTTATTAAGAGATAAGATAACATAAGATAAACTTCATTAATCCCACACTTGGGAAATTCACGTCACCGCAGACTAAAAATCAGATCAATCAATCAAATAATGGAATAGATTGGATATTTTGAAGTGGGGTTGTATGAGGTATTTATCTGGAGTCTGGGTATTACCCACAGTAGATGGTCACCAAGCCCCAGTTGGTAGAAGTAGACTGGAGTCCAACACTGAAGCTAAGCAATGTACTGCTGTGGACGGGGGTCAGCAGCAAAATGTATTTTAGCCTCCTCTAAAAGTCTCACCTTAAAAAATCAAAATCAGTCTCAGTTGATGCTTTATTGAGAGTGTTTTCACCACTCTACCTCTCCGTCAGAGAGCCTGTTCCAACAGGGAGGCCAATAACAGCTTCAGTTCTCCATCTATGGTCTCCTCAAAGCCACCAGACTCCATTGAGAAAAACACCAATTCTAGCTCGCTGCACACAGGAGCTGCTGATCGACCGCTGCTACAACCAGTTAGTTACTTTGTGTTATTGTGTGACTTCGGCGGATCCAAACTAACCCTGATAAACACCAAAGTCACGCAATAACACAACAAACTAACTGATCGATGCAGCCGTAGACCAGCAGCTCCTGTGTTTCATAATGTTAAATCACTGTTTTTGTCAATGGAGTCTGGTGTTGAAAAGTGCGACATGATGGCTTCATTTCCCAACAGAAATCACTGTCTGACATGAAGGTAAAATGGTGAAAATATTCTCAATACAGCGCACACTTAAAATGTTATAGATTTTTTAGGTGGGACTTTTTTCAGGTGGCTAAAATACATTTTGCTGCTGCCCTCGTCTACAGCAGATTGCTTAGCTTCCATGTCGGATCTCACCAGCTTCACCAAACTTACCGACACGTACCGACTGACATCCACTGAATGTAATACAGTCATAGACCAGCTGACCGCAGAGGATCAGTACCTCATGTCACCAGCAGGTGTCAGCACTCACACACACTTTGGTTGGCATATTATTAAAATAAATGAAAGAGAGAGAAAAAAGTACTTTTTTACTACTTCCTTCAAACTGCTTCTTCTACTTCTAGCAATTTCCTACATTTCCCAGAATGCTATTCAACAACCCTCAAGGGAAGGTGCACTACCAGTTTTATGAGCAGGTGTGTGTGTGTGTGTGTGTTTTCATACTTCATAAACGCAAAACATTATTGACCCTTATCTGAGCCTGTACTTATAGTTCTGCTCAGAGATTTCGTCCTTTGTGAGACCTGAGAAAATTTTGTCCAGTTGTCACATTTTCATAGTGCTGCCTGGAGGTTTCATCTTGTTTTTAGGTTCAGAATCAGGTTTACATTCAGTGTTAGAGAGCTTATTGTGACTGCATTTGCATATTCCGATTTCTGACAATATTTCTACTACGCCTCTTACATGATAAATGAAAATAAATATTCCACTAATATTCTTGTTTACATGCAGCTGTACACACTGCGATTAACACACTCTAACATGTCACTTATCATGTCAAAATATGAGAAAGTTTTCCTACTGGCGGCGGACTTGTTCGACTATGTGACCACAGCATCCCTGTTTCATTCCTTCCAACCACCTCCTTTAAAAAAGGTCGGCATTGCGATATTTGCTCATATCCAAAAACCTCTTGATATCCAAGTCTTTCATAATGTTTAATAGAAGGCGTGTTTCTCCTTCTGACTACAAATCTTTGCTTTGCTTCTGGACAGGCGTCTCTACTTCAGCCTTGCTAACTGTTGGCTATTGGTTTGTGTACAACGTATCCATGACAACGCAGAAAACACACCTTAAACAGGCAAGACGCTGTGCGTCACAAACTGCAGTAAAGACTCACAGTTTAAGGGGCTTTCACACCGCCACACCGTAACTCCTGGTAAATCATTTAATGAGGGGAAGGCAGCAGAGGGGAAGCGGTTTCTAACATGGCAGTAGGGGTAAGAAGCAGTTGCCGCCCACGTGGACATGTCAAGATTTTGCTTGACTTCTGGCAGTTGCCGCCTGCCCAGCTGATTAAATAGCGAGAATCATGGAAGCAAAAGAAGACAAGATGGAGGAGCTGATGATCCTGGTGTCTGAATACCCTGTTACAGTGCTACTCGACAGGCAGAATAAAAACTGGGCCTGGGATAGCATTTCCACCGAACATCAGATGATGTTGAATTGAATTGTTGAATTGTCAAAATATGAAGAAATCTTTGGAAATGTCAGTGATTTCCATTGTCTTGCTACAGTATAGCTAGCTCGTACTTCTGCGAGTGTCCACCGAAGCACCTGCCTGTCATCACAGCTGCAGCTTTTAAAACACTTTGCTTTTGCACGCACTGTATACATGTCCAAAGAATACTCCTAAAACCTGAATAATATCGGCATATCCCACATGTCATCATCAGAAAATGCTTTCTTCCGCAAAACGCCTAATTCAGAATATCCAAAGCTGTTTATATGACCTATTCATATTCGGAATAACAGTGGAATATTAGTGTGCATGTAAACATAGTGACTGAAGGTCCTCACAAGTAGTGAAGAACAAACAAGTGTGTGTATTCATACCTGGAAGATCTCGAAACCGTAGATATCGAGGACTCCAATGTTGAGCTCCTCTTGGTCCTTCTGCATGGCTTTATTAATACACTGTCACACACACACACAGACACAAATTAAATATATCAGCACAGAATAAAACAAAGCGTGAAATAAAACAAAGTGTGTGTTGAGTGTTGAAGCAACTGACGTCAACGAGGAGGTCGAAGAGTCGGGTGTACAGAGCTTTGGACAGGGCGTCTCTGGAGAAACAGGCCTGCTCTGTGTTCAGGGTGACAGCAATGGACTCGGTCTTCCCGCCCCACTTACTGTCCATAATCCTGCTGGTCAGTTTACTGCAGAGGCCGTCCTGAGGGATCCCCAACAGGAAGGACGGGAACGCCAGGACTGACAGGAAGACAGACGAAGACCATTTAACCATCAGAGACCCAACAAGAAGTCTGTTAAAATAATTCACCCAAAATCTTCAGTCTGTTTAATTCTCTCTTTATGGTTCTCAGCTTCATGGATCCAAGAACAGGGAGTTAGTTGCAGGCTACAGCTAGATCTCTGTTTGTTTAGTGTGTATTTGTTAACTGTCAAAGTGCCTCCCTTCAAAGCGAGCTGAATGATCTTTATCATCTGATGATGATGAAGAAAAGGACGGAGAGTTTCTAAACTCCGGTAACTAACTTCCTGTTGTGTTTCAAACACCTGCGTCCACCTGAACTTTATTTCATGAACTTAACACCTTACTGACTCTTATTTGACTCCATATTATCACCTTGAATGTGTTGTAGTGTGTAGTTTTTATTGTGTATATTGTGTAGTATCTTACAGTCCTGGCTTTCGACCACAGCGTAGTTGTTTTCTTCTCTGAAGCTGATGTTTCCCAGATGAAGAATTCCTGCAACGAGCTGAAGAACTGAATCCTGATCCTCAGGAGAGAGACCCACTACTGACATCGCCTCCTGATGGACAGACAGACAGTCAGTCAAACAGGTCGACAGACAGACAGTCAGTCAGTCAAACAGGTCAACAGACAGACAGACACACAGACAGACAGACACACAGACCATAGTGTCAGAGAACTCCTTCTTGTCGTTGATGTCCTCCACAGTGTAGGTTCCTGACTGGTTGAGGTAGAAATAATAGTCGGGGGTCGTGACCCCAAGGTTCTCCCTCTGCTCCGCACTCGCCCCTTCCAACAGCTGAGGACAGAGGTCAAAGGTCACAGAGAGGTTGCAGGCATTCAGTTTATGAAAAACATTTACTTGTTATATCAAAACCAACACAGGTTCTTCTGTTTACGTACAAAGGACACAAAGAGGATCCGAAGAAGAAGTGCAAGGATGGTGAAAAAAGTACCAAAGGGATTAGGAGAGGGAATGCAGGCAATAAGAGAGTAAGCGATGGGATCGGGAGAGGAAATGACAAGGAACCAACCCGATAGGGATCGGGAGAGGAAGCAACAAGATCGGGAGTGGAAACGAAGTGACAGGATCAGGAGAGGAAGCAACGGGAAGGGATGCAACCTGATGGGATAGGGAAAGGAAGCAACCCCGTGAGATTGAGAGAGTAAGCAATGGTACTGGGAGGGGAAGTTACCCGACTGGTCAAGAGAGGAAGTGACACAACAAGATTGGGAGAGGAAGCGACAAGATTGGGAGAGGAAGCAATCCGACAGGACTGGGAGAGAAAGGAACCATTTGGGAACAGGCGAGGAAGCAACCTGACAAAGTTGGTAAAGGAAGTGACTTGATGGTTTCCGGAGAGTCAATGATGGGTTTAGGAGAGAAAGCAACCTGACTGGGTTGATAAAGAAAATGATCTGACGGGATCAGGGCAGGAGGCAACATGACGTAATGGGGAGTGGAAGCAACTTGTCAGGACTTGGAGAGGAAGCGATGGGATTTGAAAGGGATTCGTGCTGACGGGTTAGAAAGAGGAAGCAACTCCATGGGACTGGGAGAGTAAGCGATGCTATTGGAAGGGAAACTGAACCAACTGGTCAAGAGAGGAAGTGATACGACAGGATCAGGGGAGGAAGCAACATTATGGAATGGGGAGAGGAAGCTATGGGATATTGAGAAGGAACGGGTACCAAATAAATCAGAATCAGACAAAATGTCAGCAGATGTTATTGTGCTTATTTACGCAGACATTGCAGTGCATGTTAATACATGTTGCAGTAATTGCAGTATGCATTACAGCACCTGGTAGTAGATGTGGAAGCTTCTCTCTCCAGGATTCTGTGAAACTACTCGACTTTTCTCCAACAGGAAGTTGGAGATTTTTCCTCCATCAGGAGCTCCTCCTCGACTGAACTGGATCTCAAAGTATTTACCCTGACAGGAGGAGAGTGTGTACATGTGTTAGTTGTGTATATTAGTAGTCTTCTGTTAACTGTTTATATGCTGTGTATAAATCTGTCTGAATATATTTATACTCACAAATCTGCTGGAGTTGTTGTTACGGACCGTCTTGGCGTTGCCGAAGGCCTCCAGCAGAGGGTTGGACTGCAGGATGATGTCCTTAACACGCTGCACACACACATAAACGTACACACACACTCATCAGCAGGAGCAGCAGTAACCATGGCAACAGCAGTAATAACAATACCAATAGATATAAGGGCCCGTACACATGCTGCATTTTTTGTGCCCTCAAACTCATTGTTTTTAACGTGGATGCACGGAAGGCGCGCTCAAAAGTGAGAGCAAAACCGCCGAGATGTGCAAGCGCTCTGAGCGCTCATTTTTCAGGGTGTGACAGCTGCACCCTGAGATTAACAGAGTTTAACTTTTGGAGCGCATCAGCCCAAGAAACAACCAATCACAGCCAGCTAAAATCCGTCCTGTGAGAAATATGGAGTAGAAGCTGATCATTTTACTGCAGGACTACCCAACACATCTGTCCCACGGGCAATATTTTAGGCCTATGGGAACACTGGTTACCTCCTAACACAGGGTAAATTGTAACAAGACTTTTTAAGTGGCTACACAGGGTCGATCCTTTCGTGCATCCAGCCAGTTGACCACAATACTACCAAACAGTGACCTGCAAAATTCCACAGAGATTGGACGTGTTTCAGCGGAGTTCAGTGACAAAGAGTGTTTTCAGCCAACATAATTAAATTTCTTTGTCGTACTTGTTTTTCGATTCCTGAGCTGTCTGTGTAAGTCATGAATCTAACTATATATCATCTTAATAACTGTCTTGTTGCCTAAAACATAGCATTGTTTGAATTATATAACCAACTCCCAGCAAGTGTTAGCTGGGCTTGGTAACATTTCCACACAGTGGGGTTCGTTGTAGCGAGGCTGACATGTGGATCTAGGTTACCCAATCTGTGTCCATCTATCGGTCCAACCATTGAATATCAACGATCGACTAACAGCAAGCTGTCTCGAATGAAAAGAGAAAAATATATAATATCCACACACACAATGTATCCGTCTATGTGTTGATCTTTCCATTCATGAAGCGTTGGCGGTTAAATGAGGGATGTACAGATGTTTGGATATCTATCATAGATGGATCTTTAAACAGTATCAACCTACAGTATATAGACAGAATTGAATTCATTGTATTAAACAAACTTTTCCACTTCGTGTAACAGCTAACCCTCTGCCTGTTACAGCTAACCCCGCCCATGAGGTACGTTGTTACATATCACCTCTTCCACTTCTTGGTGCAACTGTAGAAGAAAGGTAAGTTCTAGAAAAAAACAACAAATGTTTATTTGTAGCAGAGATGTGCATCTCAAACAATTTTTAGCCAAAAATAAAATGTGTTCAGCTGTGCCCCACTCAACAGTGCCTGGAAGATGATCAGCTCTGCACTCTAGGCTATGATATGATGCTGGTTATGGTTGCTTGGGCTACGGACGCAAACTTCCTCTGCGCTCTTGAAAGATAGCACAGCACAGGCACAGGAGAAGCACCAGAGCCCAACCTCATGTTTTCCAGGCAGTTAAAAGACATGCATGTGTGCAGGTCCTAAACCAATCTAAATAATTCTCTCTGGATTCTGATTCAAACACCTAAACTCTGAGTAACTGCAGCCCAAACTACCAGAACCACAAGCTGTACTATGAGCAGAACCATGAGCAGCACTCTGCATACCGACCTGGACTTTGTCTCCTCCTCCGGACACTTTGGACACGTAGCTCATGATGTATTTGGCAGCGACAGTTTTTCCCGCTCCGCTCTCGCCGCTGACAGGAAACAGGAAACATCGTCAGTGTCAACACATTAATTCACCTTCAGCAGGTGTGAAGACAGAAATCATCTTATTGTGCCAAAATTCTCTATGTTTGTGTTCACATCGTTGTCTGCAACATTTACTAAAGTGCTGTACACAAGTACGAATTTGAAGTACTTTTACTTCACAAAAAGATGATACTGTGTTCTGAATTAAACTTTACAACAGAATATAAAGTGTTTAAAATGAGCTGCAATATTAACTGCTGCTTATGTTTCAAAGCATTGGTAATAATTGTTTAATAATATTATATATATATAATAATAGATGCCACGGTGCTCCAGCTTCCTCCCACAGTCCAAAGACATGAATGAAAATATATAATATTATGGTTTTACCACTCTGCTCAGCGAGTTTTTCCTTCAGTAGAATATCGGAGTACTTCCTCCGGCGCTGCCTGTTCTGCAGGTTTCTCTCAGTACTCATTTCTGTTTAAGTTTTCTGTTGTTTTTCCTGTTTTCTCCGAGCTCTGTGAAGCCAACATGTCACTCTGACAGCAGGTGTCTTTCCAGGCGGCTGTCAATCAAATCTGATATAACTGTACAGTTTTTCAGCGTTAAAGGCGAACACCGCCCAAATTAAGAATTCCAGTGTTATTTCCGTAGCCTTGGAAACTTCAGTCAACACTTGAGAACATGAGCTGCTCTCTCTGACAGACAGAAACCACAGAAGTAAGTCTCAAACTTGTGATATCATAGGGTATAAGTCTGGAGCTGCTCCACAGACAATGAATGGGAGCCTGATTTTGTTTTCTTTGTTATACCCATATGAGCTTTATTCTATTCTTAGCTCTGACAGAGATAATATACCTGTATACTCAGAACGCTCCACGTGGCTGCTCTCAGTATCATCTAGAACATCTTTCACCATTCATTGCCTGTGGAGCAGCTCCAGACTTTACACACTGTGATATCACAAGTTTGAGTTTAGCACTCTAGTTTTTGGATTTGGGAGAGAGTCGTTCATGTGCACTGATATTTTTACCTTTTTGTCTCAGACCAAAGGAATAACATGCAGACATTTTGAAAACTGGGCTATTATGGCTACACCACCCTGAATACACCTGATGGAACAGGATTTGTAGACAAGACCAGATTGTGCAGTGTCAATGATTGAACAAGGCACTGATGTTGTTGTTTATGTTTAGTAATCCTCATTCATTTTCCATAACCACTGATCCTGCTGGAGTCTACCCCAGCTGACACCCTGGACAGGTCACCAGACTATCGCAGGGCTGACACATAGAGACAGACAACCATTCACACTCACATTCACACCTACGGACAATTTAGAGTCACCAATTAACCTGCATGTCTTTGGACTGTGGGAGGAAGCTGGAGCACCTGGAGGAAACCCACGCTGACACGGGGAGAACATGCAAACTCCACACAGAAGGACCCCCCCACCCTGGGGTTCAAATCACTCATTAATATTTAATGTTAGAAAAACTGACAGCTGTCGTTGTTGTTTGTTAAGCTGTGAAAGTCCCGCCTACCTGATGATGACACACTGGTTCTCGCTGTCAATCATCATGTTCCTGTACATGTTGTCAGCCAGAGCATAGATGTGGGGTGGGTTCTCATACTGAGCCTGAAGGGAGGGTCAACATGTTCACGTTGAAAAACAGTTTACATTTAAACATCCAGACAGTGAAAACATCGTCCAGTTCAACAGTTTCATGTATGTACATTATGGTTACAGCGGTATGAGATTTTCATGGTACAATAACAAAAATATTGCAGTTTCACAGTATTACAGAATTTATATTATTATCAGTCAGAATGAGAAACAAAGGGATGAAAACAGAAGAGTTATTTTTGGTTGAACAAACATTTTATCACTATAATTGAAACTTGAAACTATTTTTTGTTAATGGAAGTTTGTGTAAAAAGTCTCCTTTGAAAATAACTGAAATAAAGGGGAGATTTTCCGTCCAGTTGCATTTTTCTTTTCAGTATCGTAGAAAAGCAAATGTACACAGTACGATAACCGCCAACTTTTATATCAACGTATACCTTGAAACTGAAATATCGCTGCAACCCTAATGTACATATATGAGTGTCTAAAGGTATACTATGCAGCACTGTCAGTTACTGTCTGTAGATACACTCGCCAGCGAAAAGCCAACCCCAGATCACAATACAAACTAAACTGAAATGAGCAAACCCACTCTGGAAACGTAATTGAATTCAAAACAAATATTAAAAATGAAATAAAAATAGAAACGAATGAAAAATACATAACTATAGTCACTCTGACACATGTACAACCCTGAAGTTTAGATGGTGTATAAAATGAATGTAATGATGTGCAAATCTTTTTGACCTATATTCAATATTCGATTCAGTCCAAACATTCTGAATTTGTTGCCTGCAATATGTTTTAAAAGAGTTGTAACAGTGCCATGTTTCCCACTGTGTGACATCACCTTTTCTTTAAACAACACTCAGTGTTTGGGAACTGAGGACATGAACTGTTGAAAGTTTTGAAAGTCAAATTCTCTCCCACTGTCTCAACAGTCCAGAGACTCTGTTGTTGTGTTTTGCATTTAATATTGTTCCACACATGTTCAATAGACAGGTCTGGACTGCAGACAGGTCAGTCTTGTACCAACACTCTGTCATTACGAAGCTATGCTGCTGGAACACGTCTCAGTGTCTCGCTGGAATAAGCAGGGACGTCTCTGAAATAGACGTCGTCTTGATGGTGGCATATGTTGCTCCAAAACCTGTTTGTACCTTTCAGCATTAACGGAGCCTTCACAGATTCACACCTCCACACCATCACAGATGCTTTGAACTTTGAGCTGGTAACAATCTGGATGGTCCTTTTCCTCTTTAGCCCGGACTGATTTTAATTCCCTGCCGTCTGAGGAGTCAAAGGTCACGGCCACTCATAATAAGTTTCTAGCTTTGCTTCTAAGGTGCAGAGATGTTTCTGGATTCTTTCACTCTCTCGACGATATTACGGATTGTAGATGGTGAAAAGTTTTTGCAGTTGTGCTTTGAGATGTGTTGATCTCAAACTGTTGGACTGTTTGCCCACACAGTTTGTTACTGAGTTGTAAAACTTGTGCCGTCCTTGATTGTGAACAACTAACCCTTTCATAGTCTTTTGTTGCCTCTGTCCACGTGTTGCAGACATTAAATTCAGAATGAGTGCATAGTTTATAAAAAACAATAAAGGTTATCAGTTTGAACATTAAATATCTCGTCTCTGGACTGTATTTAACTGATTATAGATCAAATAAGGATTTGCAAATCATTGCATTATGGTTTTATTTACACTTTACACAACGTCCCAACTTTTTGGAATTGGGGTTGTGGATGGATGGATGGATAGGTAGGTAGATAGTTGGGTAGATAAGTAGGTAGGAAGATAACTGGGTAGGTAGATAGTTGGGTAGTTGGGTAGGAAGGAAGGAAGGTAAGTAGGAAGGAAGGAAGGAAGGTAGGTAGGTAGGGAGGTAGATAGATAGATAGATAGATAGATAGATAGAAGTTGGGTAGAAAGGTAGGTAGGTAGGTAGGTAGATAACTACACAGACAGACAGACGTGTGTGTGAATTGTTGTTGTAGGAGTGTGTTGTTGTTGTTGTTGTTGTTGTTGTCTTACCGCTCCCTGGTAGAGCTCCACTTCTCTGTCAGTAAAATATGGAAGCTGTTTGAACGGATTCACAGAGATCAGAACTGGACCGATGTAGGTCTGACAGACAGAACAAGGTCAAGGACCAGAACCAGAACCAGAACCACTAAAACCAGGAGCAGAATATTCCAAACATTTTCTTTCTCTCAGTTCGTCTCCTTATTTCTGTCAGCAGATTTCTGACTCATAATCTGGGTTAATAAATATAAACACATGATAAAGGTGTGTGAGGATACAAAGATGTAGTCGTCCATGTATCTCTTCTTCAGGTTGTCCGTGATGGCGTCCTCGTTGATCTTGGACAGCAGCACCATGTCGTCCACCCCGCTCACCTTCACATTCTGAGCCTGCCAATGGTATCGCTCCTTGCTACCCTGAGGGGCGGGGCATAAACACACAGACAGTCAGCTGATCACGTCAACATGTTCATCACCTCTGACCTCTGACCTGCTGCCAGGATCCACTTCATACGTTTCATAAATCAAAAGTAAATGACTTACGTAAGTTTGTGTTTGCTTATTAATGTGGTGTCTATGAGTTTATGCACCTTTAAATGAACTTCACTGACGTGTTGATGAAGAGCAGCTGTCTGAACAAGATATTATTAATATACTGAGTGTTACAGGAACCAGTTGTGCAGCTTTTATTTGCTTTAAATTGAGTTCAGTCATATTTAACATATTTAAATGACTTTATTAATTTTGATACCAATGTAAACTGTGCAGCTGTATTCTGTAAAAAAAACCTAAAATATAATAAATGAGTTCAGCCCTGTGTTTTTAAAATATAAAGCATCACATTCACACAGCTACGCAGTATTAATCTGTACTATCGAATACATAATAATGTTCTTCAATAATGAACTGAACACCTGCTTTTATCTGTTCATTTAATCACAGTAGAAATACTGTTACACATTTATAGAAACACTTCTGAATCAAAACTGTAATCAGCATTATATATAAACCAATGACATCATAAATATTACTCTGAATAAGGAGTACTTTTACTTTAGGTACTTTAAGTATACACACACACACACACACACACACTGTATGATTGGTTGACGCGTCTCTCCCGCCTGAAGAATTCCCAGCATTCCTTCTGTCCTGTAGGATCTTGTTAAGGAGCGGCGACGCCCCGGCGTGTTCGCCTCGACATGTAGTGCTCTGTGTGTGTGTGTGTGTGTGTGTACAGTCAGATTAAGTCAGTAGTGAGCTGAACTGTGCTGACGACTGTCCAGGGGCGGCGTACAGGGAGGAAAAGTGGGACTGATTACCGAGGGCCCAGATGGGAGGGGGGCCTTCATTGGCAGTTTTTTACTTTTAAGTTTTTAGTGCCGTAACTAAATTAAAATAGGCCGAATAAATTGGTTGAAAGACTAAATTTTGTATAAAAAAAATAGTGGAAGCTCTCTGAGGCCCTTCTCACCCCTTAAAGGTGCAAAATGGTTCGGTCCACCCCGTCACCAGGATTCAAGTGCTAACACAACTTGAGCAGAGTGAGTGACTGTTGATGCTTACTTTACTGTCTTGTATTTCACTGAGAGAGGGAAAACCAGGGTTCAGAAAAGAAAGAAAGACAGAAAGAAAACAAACTGACTTTGTAAATAAATAATAAAAAGGTGTGTGAGAGAGACGGATCAAGAGAGGAGCGTCAGGGGGCCCACAGAGACAGCGTGTGCATCGAGCTACGCCCCTGATAAAAACATTCAGATGGTAAAATCTTTTTAAAACTTCATAAAGAAAAACAATCAGCCTCAAGTCATCAAATTATATCAAGTTACACCTGCAGTCATAATAATAATAATAATATAATAATTATCATTATTATTATTAATCCTTCATACTGAACATAAAAACCTGCTTTTAAATAAAATCATGTAAAAAAAATAAACAGAAACTCGTATATAAATAAATATCATAATATGTTTGACATGTTGTTTTGCACAGAGAGCTGCAACAAAGTCAATAACATTAATCCAAAACAGGAAATAAAGTCAGGGAGAAAACTGTGAAATAATATAACAAATAATAAAAAGTAAAACAATAAGAAAAGGAAAGTTGAAAATGAAATAGGAAGCAGTATAATGTTTGGCCCTCGTGGCTTCCTGTACTGAGTCTCAGTAACATATCTGAGGGGCCACAGGTTGATTAACTCAGTATGTAATAATGAGGGTTTCCATGGTAACAGGAAGGAAAAATGACCAATATCTTAATGACCGATTTTTATTTATTTAAATCTTAATTATATAGTTTATTATTTTTTTACATAAATGTATTTATATTTTATTTATTATTTTATTTCATTTCATGTACTCCTGCAATTTTTATTTAAATGTAGTTTTTAATGTCTTTATTTATTAAGTTATTTTTTCTTAGATCAATCTTTCTGTTTTTTAAAAACGTTGGTTTATAATTATCATAAATTATTTATAAATTATTATTAAAATTATTTTCAAGTTACATTTAATTTTTTATTTTATAAACTTATTTTATAAACTGAGGAAGAAAATTGTGATCAGGAAGTTTTAGTTCAAACAGCAGAGACCTGATCAGGGATCTGTTCCTGCAGGAGTCTCACAGTAAACCTGAACCCTGCAGGACCAAAAGCAGGTCCAGGATATGAACCAGGACCTGAACCAGCACCGGGACCAGGACCAGGTCCAGGACCAGATCCAGGTTCGGGTCTCTCCTGTAGTGTAAAGTAATCAAAGTGAACTCACCATCTTGTCTGCTGCCCCTCCTGCTTCACTTCCTGCTTCAGGTAAATGTTAAGAAATCTTGACTGAGTCTCAGGTGGATGCGGATCCAGGTGGACTCGGACTGATCCCGGGTCAGCTCGGTCCGAATCAGTTCGGATCAGATGAGTCGATCAGGCGGATTCTGTTGATCTCAACAACATTTTCTTGTCACTGTGTTTTCTGTCTGTTTTTCTTCCTTCAGTCTTCAGTCTCTCAACTCTCTGCAGGTGTGGGCAGGTAGAGCCCCGCCTCCTCCTCCTTCTGCCTGCGGAACTCTGGGTAATGATGTCCTGACACAGAGCGGCTGGAGCTCTGCTGCCCCCAACTGTCCGAAACCGGGAGTACAGTCTGTATGACTGCAGACGGAAACACGTCACAACTTTTCACCTCAAAGTTAGAAATGTTTTTTATTTACGGACAAAAAGTGTTGAAACCAGAAAATATTGAAGATTTTAATGGTTTACATTTTTCATGTATTTATATTTTAAAAGGTTTACTGTAAAAAAAATACAATAAAAAAACATTATGTAATTATTTTTAAATCATTTGAATCTTAAAAAGATTCTTTTTAAATAAAATTCATAACCTACAGATGTCACTTTTTTTTAATCTTCAGTGTCTTTTGTTTGTCCTTTCTTATCTAAAACTGTAACTCCTGTGAAGCCACAGTGACCTTTGATGTTTGACAGGAAGTGAAATTCCTCCTGTTGAGGAGCACCTCAGTGCATGCTGGGATTTCGAGTCAGACACAACTGTAGACAGCTTAAAAGTTCAGTTTGTCAAATTATGATCTTTATATTTCTTCTCTCTCGTCACAAAATAAAACAACTGTTACTGTTCGTCACTTAAAATGTTTTTCGTTTGATTTTTGTCATACTTCCATTAAAAAAGGTTTCAAGTTTCAATTATAAAATGTTTGTTCGACCAAAGGTAACCTTTCTGTTTTAATTCTTTTAAGGGTCATTAATAATTCTGTAACACCATTATACCATGAAACTGCAGTATTTTCTGAGACAGTTATTGTGCCATGAAAAAATTATACTGTGCAACCCTACTCAGGTGAGGTCAGGCTTTATAAAAAGGTAGTGACCAGGTGCCAGAACACAAGCAGAAGCCATCAAAGAGACACAGCAGGAAAAATGCAAGTATAGCGAATAAGAGTGGATCTGAGGTCGGCTTTCACTTTCACTGATGACACTGCTGACAAACACTGACTGCACAGTAGACCCTTAAAGACCATCGGCTGATTTTCAGATACTTTGAGTTTCAGGACATTTCATTAGTTTCCTGTAAATGTTATCATTCCCACAGGAAGTTTCAAATTAAAAAAACCTACCATGTGGAAGTCCTTTTAAAGATTATTTTTTGCCTTTAATCTATATGACAGTATTGAGTGTGAAGGGAGGAGAGAGGAGAGTGAGGGGATGACACACAGCAGGAGGCCACAGACTGGAGTCAAACCTGGGCGCCACACTGTGAGGAAGTTTTAATATATAAAGTTTTAAATATTCAAACATTTTGCAATCAGCAAATTAAGTTAAAATGATGCATGTTTTTGACTGTAGAGTGTCCACCCCCTTGACTGAGAACCTGAGGAAGCTGCAGCTCTGATCTCACATGATTATTATGAACAGGATGTTTTTCTATTTATTTCTTTTTCTAGTATTTATTCCAGGATATTATTCAAAGTTGTATTATAATTACATCCTTTCTTATACACTTTACTGGGCTGATGTTGTTTAAAACATGTTCTCTAAGCTGCTTTCACAAAATCAGATATTTTTTTTTAACATCCAAAACTCAAAATCCAGTCTGGCTGAACATTTGAACCCATGAAACAGTAAAAACCATCTTTGGTTGAAACTGGTTTGTTTTAATGGACAGAAGACAAACTGGTTTGGGTCAGTGGTTTACAGTTAGTTAAAACACCGGTGTGGTCCTTTAAAGAGTCTGCACGTGTCCTCCATCAGCTTCAGTTTCCGTGGTAACAGACTCTGTCTACCTGTAAAAACTGTCCACCTGCCGAGTGTTCACATTTCAAACTAAAACGGGGCTGCTCTCTGATTGGCTAAGGAGTCCGGCTGAGCAGCCAATCAGGGACATCTGCCCAAATATGGAAAAAGAAGAGGAAGAGAGATGAAACCAAACGAGACGAAAAGGAAAAAGAATTCCTCCAAAGAAAAGACGAAACAACAAAAAGATTCAACAAACAGGCGAAGAGAAGAAGATGATGAAGAAGAAGAAGAAGAAGAAGAAGAAGAATATGGAATAAGACAATAAAATAAGAAGAAGAGGACCAACAGAGGGAGGCTCATCGTCTCTGCAGTCAGTTATAAAACATGAGGATCATCAGTCTGTAGACAGTCTCTGCATTTGTTCAACGCTGCTTTCATACACACACACATACACACACGCACACAGGTCACAGGGTCACATGACGCCACAGGTCACATGATGCCGTTGGTGAGGTACTGGAAGCCGTCGTACAGTTTGGTGGTGAGCGACCTCATGGATCCGTCCACCAGCTGGTCCACCAGCAGCTGCAGCTGCTCCTCCGTCAGGCTCATGTGGAAACGCTCCTTCAGGCCTCGCATGGTGCTGGAGCCGTGGAAACAGGGCAGCTGGGAGCCTGAGGGGAGGGGGGCGGAGTCAGTACAGTACAGAAACGCAAACACCTGACAGGTGTGTGTGTGTGAGTGTGTGTGTGTTACCTTGCTGCATGATCTCCACTATCTGCAGCACTCTGTCCATGTGTTTCCTGGCTGCTATCAGACCCTGAAGCATCAACATCTTGTAGTAGTTAAACATGTCGCCATCCGGACCGCCCATCACCTGACACACACACACACACACACACACACACACACACACACACACGACATTATCCAGGATGCCATGAACACATACACCGCAGCCTACAAATTAAAAACATGGACAATATAAAGCAGCAGACTAAACTGTGAGGGAAGAACATGAACAATTCCAGCGGGGCAAATCCAAAATCCCAATTCCAGCATGTGTACAGCCTCTAATTTCCTGGGCTGGTACCTGCGGTTATTCCACAGGCTAGTTAATAACATGTCGGGCAGGAAATCCAAAGTGTGGGATCATTTTGAGAAGGTGAAGGACGAACCCAAGGTGATATGTAAACTCATCTTCATTGGTCGACTACAAACATGACGTATCATCTGAAACATGGAAGTAGCTACATGCCCATTAGCCCACAGCGTCATTAACAGGCGGCTCGCTCAATGTGTGATTTATACTTCAGGACTACAACCTCCTGGAGGATCCCTAAATCCTCCTTGTGGGCCACCAGGACTCAGCAATTTCAGATCTGATGACTCATGATTAAATATGAGAAATTAACTCACGTCCACAAACTCTGTGGTGAGTTTGAAAGCGGATGTTTCAAACCCGAGGTTTTTGGGAGAGCTGGAGAGGATGAAGCCGAAGTCGATGTGGATGATGTGACCTTCAGCGTCCAATAAGATGTTCCCGTTGTGCCTGACAGGACAGAGTCATGGGTCAAATTAATACTGGGTTAAATCTGTCCCTCAGTAAAGGACAGTTTCAGAAAGACAAATCGAACTCTGAAAACCCGCTGTGAGGCGATGTCATCATCTCACCTGTCTTTGACCTGCAGCAGGTAACAGATGAGGCTGTACCCGGCGCAGCTCTGGACAAAGTTCCTCTGAGCAGACAGGAAGGCCTCGGTGGTTGGAGCGCCATGTTCCTGCAGAAAGTAGTCCAGTAGTGACAGCTGGCTCTGCTTCTTCACCTGGTGGAGGGATACGGCGTTCATCACGGGCTCAATCATCCCGCTGTCCGCCGACAACACCAGGATCTTATAGGGCTTTATCCAGAGGGGGACTCGCTCCTGCTCCCAGATGGACTGCAGGAGGAGGTGAACAGAGTCTTACATGTCAATACATAATTATATACTGACAGTCTTAAATCTTTTGCTCTCTGAAGAAAAGAAGAGAGGTTTGAAAGAAGAGAAGACAGAAGTGCAGAGGAAATGTGATGTTGGTGATGTCATGGCGTTACCTTGAGCTGCTCCAGCACCTGGAAGGCGAGCAGCTCTTGTCTCAGGTCGTCTCCGCATTTAACAATAACAGACAGCAGCCTCCAGTTAGGGAGGTGACCGTAAGGAGATCCTTCTCTGATCCTCCTGCAGGGAAACACACAAATAAAAATATACACTACTGTCAGAAATATACACTACTGTCAGATATATACATTACTATCGGAAATTTATACTTAAGTCAGAAATATACACTACAGTTGGATATATATAGTCAGAAATATACATCGCAATAAGAAATATACAATCAGAAAAATACACAACAGTCAGAAATATACATTACAGTCAGGAATACTGGTATACACTACAATCAGAAATATACAGTCAGATATAGACTACAGTCAGAAGTATATACTAGTCAGAAATACTGATATGCACTACAGTCAAAAGTATATACTACAGTCAGATATATACACTACAGTCAGAAGTATGTACTACAGTCAAAAGTATATACTACAGTCAGAAATATACAGTCAGATAATACACTACAGTCAAAAGTATATACTACAGTCAGAAGTATATACTACAGTCAAAAGTATATACTACAGTCAGAAATATACAGTCAGATATATACTACAGTCAGAAGTATATACTACAGTCAAAAGTATATACTACAGTCAGAAATATAGTCAGATAATACACTACAGTCAAAAGTATATACTACAGTCAGAAATATACACTAGAGTCAGAAGTATATACTACAGTCAAAAGTATATACTACAGTCAGAAATATACAGTCAGATATATAAACTACAGTCAGAAGTATATACTACAGTCAGAAGTATATACTACAGTCAGAAATATACAGTCAGATATACACTACAGTCAGAAGTATATACTACAGTCAAAAGTATATACTACAGTCAGAAATATACAGTCAGATATACATTACAGTCAGAAGTATATACTACAGTCAGATATATACTACAGCCAGAAATACTGATATGCACTACAGTCAAAAGTATATACTACAGTCAGATATATACACTACAGTCAAAAGTATATACTACAGTCAGAAATATACAGTCAGATATACACTACAGTCAGAAGTATATACTACAGTCAGAAGTATATACTACAGTCAAAAGTATATACTACAGTCAGAAATATACAGTACTACAGTCAAAAGTATATACTACAGTCAGAAATATACAGTCAGATATAGACTACAGTCAGAAGTATATACTACAGTCAGAAATATACAGTCAGATATACACTACAGTCAGAAGTATATACTAGTCAGAAATACTGATATGCACTACAGTCAGAAGTATATACTACAGTCAGAAATATAGTCAGAAATGTACATAACAGTCAGAAATACTGTATATTGCAGTTTGAAACATGTTAAAAAACATGTATCTCAAATACATATATGTATGTAAGACACACACTGATGTAACCAGTCTGACGTATTTAAACTAAGGATCAGATGACTGAAGTTTTTTCTAGGGAAACAATGACGTATTCCTGGAAGTTTGTTGGAAAACAAACACCACCTCCACCCTGAGCTTCACTTACCGGACTTTCTCCTCCCAGGGCTCCTTCAGGGCCACAGCTGACGGGTCCTCAGGGTCCCGTTTAAATGTGGTGGGGGCCTGAGCCAGCTGCTCTGACAGACGCCGCCTGAAACACGCAGAGAGGACAGCGTTACAAACATATTTATAATCTGTTGTTTCATAAGGTGGAGAGTCATTAACGTAACCACAGAGAGAAAACAAAAACCACCTGCTTTTGTTTTCTTGCTGAGTAGCAGAGAGACAATAAGAGAGGGCGAGTAATGCAGCTGGTACCTGTGTATCTTTACTGTGGAAAATAAATACTGAAACCATTTCATTTCACCATTTCAGAATCGATATGTAACCATACATCGATATTTTTGACCACCCTAGTGTGTGCACAGACCTTATGTCTCCAGCAGCGATGAACACCGGCTCCTTGCTCTCCAGACTGGTGATACTGTCCACTGAGAACTGACTGATGTTATCACAGCTGTTGGTGTGCATCTCTGGGAGCTGCAGAAGGGAACGACACTCAGTTATATCTCACACGTAGATGATCTTACTGTTTGTTGTGGTTATTAGTCATTACTTGACGACTTTAACATCTTAATTAAAACAGCTGTGGCTCCATCCTCGGCCCACTTTAGTTCTCTGTGTAAATTCTTCCACAACTGCATTTAAACATTATTTTGAAACGTTTTATTTCTCTAGTTCAGTTTTCTAGAGTCTCACCTCCACCTGCAACTCCCCGATGTCATCAACAGACCAGGCCTCGTCGTCGTTGTCGTAGTTCGGGACCGTGGAGAAGCTGCCAGCTCTCTGATCTGCTGTCATGCCGCATTCCGGCAGGTTCTCCACAGAGCGAGTGCTCCTGATCCGGTTCTCTGGGATCCGGATTGGAACGCTGGAGGTCTCAAAGTTCTCACACTCCAAAACCTCCACGTAGATCAGGTACGGAGCCTGAAGGGACACAGAGGTCAACACATGTCACATGACCAGCTTTATGTATGATGTCATAAGAATCAGGGCTCAACAATAGGGATTGCCCGACTGCAGAGTAATCAAGGGGGTGTCATATCAGTCACGATACGAAAGATCAGATCTTGCCTGATCAGGCAAGTGGAAAATAACCATTAACATTAAACCCTCTGTGTGTGTGTGTGTGTGTGTGTGTGTGTGTGTGTGTGTGTGTGTGTAACCTTGTCTTTGGAGTTCAACACGACGGCCTGTGTGTGCGGCACTCGGACCACATGGTGGTCGAAGGCGGCGGTGGGCAACCAGACTCGAGCGGGCAGTTTGTGGTTGAGCAGCGACAGTTCTGAGATCAGCCGCTGAGTCTTCTGCTCTTTGGTGGGCAGCGTGGCCAGACGCTTCCCAATCCCCATCAGAGACTTTATGAACTCCCTCTGAGGAGCCAGACGCACCGGCTGTAAGACAAACAGGCAGAGACACATGTCAACACTATATGTTAGTGGTTTGAGTCTCTGCTGTCTCCTCGGGGCGTCTTCTGAGAGAGACACAGGTAACAGATGAAAGTTGATGTTTGTGTGTCAGATTTGTGCTGATAGCCACAGATCTCACGTCATCTTTTTTTAAACCAACATCGTTTTCTATCATTTACTCAAACTGACTTCAGACCCTGCTCATTATCACTTTGTTGTTTACATGTTAGGAGGTAAAATCTTTCTCCATGATGTCGATAGATTATATTAACCTGCTCAGACAAGCTAACAAACTGAATGTTGTTGGCTGAGCTGCACTCAGTCATCACACCTGTAACAACAACAACAGTCTGATAAACACGGAAAAGTTGATCATGTTAGTGCAGGGCTACCCAGAGCTTTACATCTGTCCTGCAGACGACACACACTTATCCTGATACACATCATCCTGTTGATGTATCTGTTACATAAACCTGACACACAAACAGAGAGAATCAGTGAGAGGAAACATGATGACAGGATCATCAGCGTCCTGATTGGTTCCCCACAACAGCTGATTGAATCCAACAGAAACATGAAGAATTACTGCGGTGAGTCCAGACGTGCAGCTCCTTCACGTGTTTCTGTTTATTGACACCTGAGCTGAACGTCTGAGACTTCACCTCATAATGAACCACAACCCACAGCCTCCATCACAGACTTCATTTCCCACAATGCACCCTGGAGGGAGAACATGACACTGGTTAACTTACGGGGCCAGTCTGAAACTCCAGACTTTCAGAGCTGGAGCTGGTGTCCTGGGGAGGTCAAAGGTCAGAGAGTTTAGAGAATCACTTTGACTTCTTTTGTTTGTTTTAGTTTAAAACTTTAATTTAGTTTAAAATATGCGAGACATGACTGAGTCTATAAACTGCTGTCAGATCAGACTTATGATTCCTATTACAGTAGTTTCTTTTATCTTAACATGTTTCTATTAGGCTTGGGCGGTATCATAGCATGATGACAGGCTCCCCTGTCGCCGATTCAACACCATGAATCAGCTAAAAAAAGCCGACAAGGGCTGACGAGGGCGAACGGTGCAGGACACACCAGGGCGACTAGGGCGACTAGGGCAACAGACGCTCATCAAAGGCCGAACATTGACAGACGGCCGACAGACGGCTTGGTGTGTCAGGGTCTTTACTCTGCCTCTGATTGGCGTACCCTGATATTCTTACTCTAACCCTTCCCAATCTCGCTCCTCTTGTCTAAACCTAACCAATCCAACCAACCAACGAATGCACCTAGCCACTCAGAGGGGGAGCAGGGCAAATCCTCCATTACCTCATCCTGGCTGCTCTCCACCTTCGGGTTACTGGCCGTCCTCTTCAGGTTGCTGCTCAGACTGATGCTGACTGTAGCGTCAGATTTGGAGCGCTGATGTGTGCGTTTGGA
This sequence comes from Epinephelus moara, assembly GCF_006386435.1. Taxonomy (NCBI): domain Eukaryota; kingdom Metazoa; phylum Chordata; class Actinopteri; order Perciformes; family Serranidae; genus Epinephelus; species Epinephelus moara. The sequence goes on from NC_065511.1 coordinate 39,724,327, forward strand.
GGGCGACAGGCCGTGCTCTCCTCCCAGGGGCCCGGGGCCGGTGGCGGGGGACGCCAGGGGACAGAAAGGCGTCAGAGTCAGAGGGTCCCTGCGAGCTCGAGGCCCTGCAGGTTTGAGTTCGTCAGACAGGATGAGTTTCCTCAGCTTGGTCCCTCGTGAGTGACGCTGGGTGGAGATGTGCATGTCGGAGGAGTACGCTCCCAGCAGCCAGGCACACTGCAGGCTGAAGGAGATGCTCTGTCTGCAGCGGTGCACCTGAACACAACACAAAGGAGTTAAGGTCATGCTATCATATAACAACAGGACAAAACTTCATTTATAAAAAACGTCTCAGAACAGGAGTTAGGGGGAAACTAAAACACAGCAGGTGAGTTTTCTGTTTGGGAATTTATTCAAACTAATGTTTTCCATGTTAATCATCTCGTAACCTCTAAGATTGATCATCTAACACTGACAAAATACGACTGGATGCTATAGAACATCCTGGTATTTCTGGCATTCTGCATCTGACATACTAAATCTTGTTCTGGCATACTAAACAGCGTGGTATCATGGGTACTGGAACGCACAGTATGGCTTTCAAAGCTTTTACTGAGGGCTACACAAGATAAATGCTAAGCTGACTGCTAAGCTGCAGCCACAGGGTGTCTGACGCTGTGTCGCTAGATGGATGCTACAGCGCTCAGAGTAGTTGCCAAGGAGATCACATTGGTTACTAGCATTGGTTTCCAAAAAAGCGGTTAAGAGGTTGCTATGACTTTATGGGCAGTTTTAGTAGGGAGTTGCTAAGGTCTTTGGGTGGATACTGTGACCACAGGTGGTTGTATTTAGCTGAACTCCCTCTATGAACACTGAATAAAGTCCCCTGATGAAGACCATCAGAGGTGGCTGAAAGTTTCAGAAAAAGCAAGTGGACATTGAGTAGAGACTTTTGGTCAAACTTCTAAGGAATGAACTTTCACATCAATGATTGTAGAGCAGTCTCACTGAAGCAGACTCAAAGCTGGACGCAGGATAGGTAACGTGTTGTTAGACGCCACCCCCTGCTCAGACCCTACGCACCTCATATGGCAGTTAGACCCCGCCCTGTTCCTGACTACACTCACCACATATGGCTTAATGGCGTCCCCGACGTCCTCGTCCATGTGGATGTACATGTTGAGAAGCTGCGGTAGGAAAAAGTCCACCTCCTCATGAGGGAAGCTGAAGAGCCGGTTCCCAATGTACGCCTGGACGCCTGGCTCCTTCGAGTTGTGCAGGTAGGAGATGGCCATAGAAACGTCAAACAGCTTGGACTCAAACAGGCGGAGTAGCCATGACTGTTTGGAAGGATTGTGCCTCTGCCGCCGCCGGGCGCTCTTCACCGAGCCGGGGGCCAGGCCATCAGAGTCGTCCAACTCCTCGCGAATCTTCAGTGGTTTCACCACAACGCTCAGAGCGCTGCAGGGGGAGGTGTGCGGCTCCCGGTCCGACCCCGCCCCATTCTGCAGGCCGGCGGGGACATCAGTGTCTACCTGGTTCAGCTTCACCTTCTGCAGCACCTCCTGACACGCCCGGTGGGCCACCTCAGCATCAATCACTAGGCTGAGTTCCCCCACGCCCTCACTGATCACACCCAGAGGGGGGGTGACGGCCTGGGGAGGGCCACAGGAGGACGAGGGGGTGGAGGGGAGGGACAGGGAGGGGGAGGACGAGATGGAGGGGGAGGGGCTGTTCTGATCAGAGGGGGCGGGGGAAAGCTCCGGCTCTGTGTCCTCCATCATGGCTGCTGGGAAGCTCCGCCCTCCTCCACTGAAACAGACACAGAAAAAAGATCAAAGGTCATCAGGGTTATCAGAGGTCACCTATGATTGAAGGCCATCAGAGGTCAAAGTTCTCTCTGTTCAGCAACACCTTCGTTGTTTGAATGTTTATCTTACAATAGATTTTTAGTGGGTCAGCATGATTACCACACCAGCGTGCGACTGCAGGGCGCTGAGTAAGCGGAGTCTGCAGACCATTTAAAAGGCATCTCAGCCGGCGCACACCCTGAGTGCACTGCTTAATTCATGCAGGGAAAGCTGAGTCCGCCTCCCTCGACCACAGGGCTGATACAAACACATCAATTGTTCAATTTTGTGATTACAGTCTTGGCCCTAAGTGGCAGAGTAGAACACATAATGTTATTACAGCTGAATGAGAGCAGCTGGATATTGATTGCTGGTATCACTTTTTATCTGTGGTGTTGTTATCTTGCCACTGATTAATGACACACTAAACCTTGACTGCTCTGACAGATCCGTGCTTTGTTTAACGGTGACGCCTCCTCCTGATGGCAAATGTTTCCCACTCCATGAGTGAGTCATGCTCCTCACTCACTCACTATTTGTCATCACTTCTTATCACATTGTACCCCGCCTGTTGGAAAAGTAGCACACCCAGTAACACAGCTGGGGACTCTACTCTCTTCTGATTGGCTCACAGACCTGATGGTCCCCAGAGGTGAGGTCCACAGGTGGACCCTTCTTAGGACACGGGGTGTCTCCCAATTTACTGTGATGCTTCATGTGACGATCCAAAATCATAATGACGTCACATGACAACAGCTGAGCCGTCCACTGATGGAAACCCTGAGATGTGTTTACATGCTCAGAAAAAGTAAGTAAAAGCCAGTGCTTCTGCTTATAAATGTAGTCCTGACATACACAGAGTGTGTGTCTGTGTGTGTGTGTGTGCGTGCGGCTGTAATCCCACTGAGCAGATTACAGATTACAGAGAGGAGGAGGGGAGCTGTGCCGAGTGTTTGATGTTTAATCATAGATGTAAAGCAGATCGGAGGAGATTCACTCACTCACAGTGGTTAACGAATGACTATTTTCATCACTTCATTAATTAACCTGTTAATAATTTATCTGATCAAATGTCCTCTTCACTTTAAAACACAAAGATATAAAAGAGATAATCTGACACCAGGATGATTTTATCTTACAAAATGACTGAAATCCATCAGAATATTTTCCAGTTCATGTTCTGTTGAGTTTTCTTTAGTGAACGAGACTCTAGATGTTTTAAAACCACGACTCACTGCAGCATTTAAACAGTCAACACAGCAACGTTTGAACAGTCTGAAACATCTGACACACAACATCTGAAAAATAAGACACGTTTTTTAACATTTAAGATTCTACATAGTGTTTACATTTTGGCTGATACAGGTATTTATCTTTAAGATTACAGACTCAAGTAATGATATATCAGTCATTATTAATTTGCTTTACACAACCTAACACCACATAATAAACATTTTGATAAATGTGTTTTGCTTTTAACAGTTAATAAGATGGAGCTGGTGAGACATTTTACAGTAAAACCTAACTTTATAATGAAGAAACTGTTTCTTAATCTCCCATCATCAGTGTGTTGACATAAACACAGATATGATTTGAGCTAATATCAGGCAACATGTCAGCCAAGCTCATTTATTGATCGGGCTCTACTGTTAAAGTAGAGCTGAAATGATTAGTCAATTAATAAATCAGTAAACTGACAAAAAAGGAATCTGCCAATATTTTTATAAGCAACTTATCAACTCTTTTTTAGTCAGTTCACTGGTGTCAGTTTCTCCAGATTTTGTTAGTCTTTTTATACCAACAAAGAGAGAATTTCAAACTTAAGCCTGAAGGTGATGTTGCTGCTGAGGCTTCACATTAACTTAAGATAAAGTTATCACAGAATGACGACTGTGGATTTTGTCCTCTGTGTCTGGCTGTATATTAAACTGATAGGAGAAGGAACCTGGTCGCAGCCACTTTGGACACCAGGAACACGTGTGACTGTGGATTTAATACAGATTTTAGGAATGTGGTCCCATAATAAACGAACATCTGGAACCAACAGAATGAAACTATTATCTGATTTTAACAGATTTGTGTCCTCAGTCCTGTAAAATATGAAGTTTAGTTTGTGCTGAAACATCAGAGTCACTCAACAATAAACTGAACATTATCACTGTCATTTTACACAGCTGCAGTGAAATGTGAAATGTACTAAGTACTGTGCATGTACTCAAGTACTACACAACTTGAGGAACTTCTGCTTTACTTGAGTATTTCCACTCTGTCGTACTTTGTACTTTACTACATCTCAAAGTGAAATATTGTACTATTTACTGCACTACATTTATCTGACATCTCTAATTATGTTGCAGTTCCTGGTTAATAATTCAAAGTATAATCAATAATGCATGATGAGGTATTAGGGATTACACTACAAAGCAGTATATAACGTGGTTAAAATTAGCTCAACGTCCACCAGCTGCAACATTCAAGTGATGAGTACATTAATGCATTAATAATCGTAATAAAATAATATCGTATATATTATTCTGAAATGGGTCATTGTGCATAACGAGTACTTTTATTTTTGGTACTTTAAGTTCATGCAGATGCTAATACTTTGACATCTAAGTTAGGTTCACATGCAGGACTTTGCATAGTATTTCTACGCTGTAGTGCTGCTACTTTTGCATTAAAACATCCGAGTACTTCTTTCTTTATTGAGTTAATAATTTGAACACTGTCTGTATTTCAAACAGTAAACAAATGTTTACAGTAACACTTTGATGAATCCTCTTGTTAGCAAGCGCACCAAGAGTCAGCTGATATTAGCCTAGCTTAGCACAGAGCTAACACAGATAGAAAACAAAACTTGAAAAGCTTCTTATTTAAAGCTAAACAGTAAACACGCTGTTGTGTTAGCATTAGCTCAGATTCTCGGTGTAAAGTTCAATTATAGACAAGCTGTTAGCTTAGCTTACTGTGGAGGAACTCGGCTGAGACGCAGTTACCGTTAACCAGCTAACCAGACGTTAGCATCGTCCTGTAGCTGGTTAGTTTAGAGATTTAACTAAAGCTAACTAGCCACAAGCTAACCGAACCCCCCCGTCCACTCCGCAGTGTTAGCCTGTCCGGTTGATGTTAGCATTAGCCGGCAAATATCAGGCCAACTGTTGCTAACTCCGCTCAGATTGTTTATAAAGCTGTATGCTAAGCTAACATTAGTTCCGTCATAGTCACAGGTGAGCTCCTCGAGCTCTGTGACGTGTCTGTGCGTGTACAGGTGAGTCAGCCTTACCGGGTGACAGTTTAGTGGTTTAGCAGTGATGTTTTATTTCCAGTTTGTCTCCTCCATTGATCCGCTCTGGTCGTCATGTCAACACCAGGGGGCGCTGCTCTTCTTCTTCTGCTGCTGGTACTGCTGCTGTTCCCTGACTGTTTCCGGTGCAGTGCTTCCGCCTGCTGGACTGAGATGGTTTCAGATCGACTGCCATGTACCACAGATAATACAGTTTGTACTCCGAATATTATATTATATTATATTATATTATATTATATTATCACGATTGTCTTCTATTATATATTTTTAGTATTACTCTATAGTGCGTGTGTATGTAACACTGTACATAACACTACATAATAATAATAATAACAATAACTTCTCTATGTATCTGCAATTGTTTCTGCCTTTGTGCTGCTGCAGCTACACTTGAATATCCACTTAAGGGATCAATAAAGGTTGATCATCTTTTCTTATATTTTACTTATTACACTAAAATATTTTTTTAATGTCACATCTTTAATTTTCAATGAGTTATTTTGTTTTTTTTATGCAATGTAATACTAAAAAATATTTTTAAAAAATGTGAATTTAATTTCATTTCTTAACCAGCTAAGGTAGGAAATAAAGCAAACATGTATCACAGGTTAAATTAGAGGATTCAAGTGGGAAAGTAACAACGTTGCATCTAAGGCATGTAGAAAAGGAACATGTTTGTAGGAATGAATTTATATTTTTATATATATGTAAATAAACCAGACAACTTTTTAAAAAAAAATCTCTAGTACTCTGTGAATTTTTGTATCTAATTGAAGTTTGAGGTAGAAATCAGCCTCATAGTATGCCTGTGTCAGAGCAGTGTCTACATGTCCTCTGTGCATCCAGAACTATTTAAACCTCTCTACAGAACATGGTCTCTCATTTATACACAGTAAAAAAAGAAAGTGTTGATTCAGCAGAAATAAATAAAAAAGATGAATAACAGGAGAATAAACAAGAGAATGAATATCTGAAAGCAATACAGAATGCCTGTGAGCCTTTTCTCTTATTTTGATTCGTCACCTGCCACCTGAATTTTGTGTTTTCCTTTATACAAATAAACATTTCCACCATAAATTGACAGAAAAAATCACCAGAATGCAGGAAATTAAGTGTTTAATGCATAAAATTTCACCTAAGTATTAATACGTTTACCTTATTGACACGCTTTTATAACAACAATTTAAATTCAGATCAGTTTTTCCTCTTTAATAATTTCAGGAAAAAGTTAAAGGGTTAAAAAAACAAGAGTTTCAGCTGAAATATTTTTAATATTACATAGACTTGTGTATATAATTTTTAAAAAATCATTTTTCATTAGGAGTAATGTATCCATGACATATGACTAATTGCATGGTGGATTAATTATTTTATAGTAAATTAATTAGATGCTGATGAGGCATTGAAGCTGAATATGGAAAAAACTGCAAAAACTTAAAATATGGGAAACTGTGCATGTTTAACACAAGGACCACTTACTGGCTTTTTGTGGGGCTTTCAGTTTCATCTCATTGTCTTCATCAGTGAATCAGAGTTCTCGGTGGTTTGACGGATAAACTCCATTAAATGCATCTTCTCATTTTCAAAAGGTTCTTTAGACAAAATAAATAAAATAAAATAAAATAAAATAAAATAAAAGAATAGAAAAAACAGAATAAAGAAATAATGGAAAATTTACACCAAAATTAAATGAAAAAACAAAACAAAAACATCATCAGTTGTTCAGTAGTAAATTAAAATTTTGATGTTTGTTGACTGTTTTTGTATTTCTCAAATTCTAAGATACATATATACATAAATAAACAAATCAATTAATAAATATTTGTTATATTTTCAGATGTACCACTCAATATTAAATCGTGACTATATAATTTATTATTTCAATCTGCATATGAAAGTATGAGACAGACGACTGTTCAAAGAGAACTTTATTAAACCATCACGAGTTAACAGTGAGCAGCAGGGGGCGCTGCAACGGACAGGAACATGACTGAGGTCACAGCAGGTCAGTTACAGTCAAACTGGTCGGTTCATGGATTAACTGTAAATACATGAGTATACATACATATATATGTATATATATATATATGGATCATTACCAACTGACAGGAAACACCCTGAGTCTCAGGCTGACAGCTGATTGGTCCGTTTGTTATCTCGTCACACTCACTTCACCTGTGTCACCTGTATCCATGGAAACTTCACACACAGCAGGAGGAAAGTTGACAAGCCACAACTTTAGTAATATGACACTGAAGGAATGATAACAGGATGACACTACAGAGTCAAGAATATTATGACACTATATTACTGATATTAATATCACACTAAAGGTTTGGGGTTTGAACTGTTGTTATAGTTGGAATTAATATAATAATTAAAGATTCTCAGCTGTTTTTTTTGGAGTCTGGAGCTGAAAAACATGTCTGAGCCTCATGATGAAGGGAACTCACCAAATTAAGTCTAAACTAGGTTTATGTTTAACCACACGACGGTCACTCTCCAGTGGGCTGATTATGATTATTTGGTACTTTAACTTTGCAGCGGTTAAAGCACATGAATCAGTTCATGCATTATTAAATTGTCGATTTTCCTCTGAGACTTTTCCTTTTTTGGATTTGGAGTCTATAGAGAGACTCAAAATTTGCCATTGCTAATGAGGTTCTGCAAAATTAAGAGGAGAAGGCATCAGGCTGTAGACGTATGCATGTGATTTCTTGTCAGAGCCACAGGGGGTCACTGGAGAGGAGCTGAAGAGACGCAGGTTGTCGACTCCTGTTTTATGTGTTTTTATTGGTTTTTTTAATCAAATTTGTGTTTAATTGTGTGCAGTAGTGTCCTGTAGTTTATATTTGACTAGTTAATAACAGAGTACTAATCATCTATAAAGCACTTCAACCACAAAGACAGTTTGATTGTGTAATATTGTCTGAATGTGAAATTAAATACAGAAACATCATTTTCTGACTTCGTCCTTTAGGAGTGATTAAATGTGATTTCTGAGGCTGCATTGATCGATCGGTCTAGAATGATGACTGTACTTCAGATGCTGACTGAGAGTATTTACATTTCCCCTCTTGATGATCCTACAGCCAGATGTCGGACGTACAGTCTCCTCCGGGATATCGAACCTCGTGGGCGAGAACTGGACCGTCGGGTTCTTTACCGAAATCCACCAGGAAGTTTTCATTCAGGGTCAGACCTCCATTAGCGGTGTCCACATCGATCTGCATAATCACCGAGCCCTCTCTGACACACAGACACAAAGAATGTACATTCAGACAGTTTTATTCAATACAGGCCAAAAGTGTAGACAACCCTGTGACCTTTTGTTCTGGGTCACAAAACAAAGGTCACAGGTCAAAGGTCACAGGGCTGTGACCTTTGACCTGTGCATTTTGTTCTGGGTCTGGATGAACCTGAGCAGTGTCATGCATGAATGTACTTAAAGAACATGTTCACATGGTTTTAGTGAAAGGTGAACTAAACATATCCGTTTCCACTTACGGACGTGAATTAATGAACACACACTGTGTTTTATGGCACATGAAGTCTGAACCAAACCTGTTCCTTTACCCAACCATGGAGGGGACGCTACACTTTTTAACACGAGGTAAATACTATTCAACACAACACGTAGTTACTGTAACTGGGAATTCAGACGACACAGCTGCTGGTGTTTCAGCGACAGTGTGACCATGTTAAAGATGAGGGAGGCAGTTTAATTTTGGCATCACTGGCAAGTTGCATCTGAGGTTGCTAAGCAACCTTAACAAGCACCATATAGCCTGTTTATCTGAAATCCTGAGTGCAGAGCTGATCTTCTTCTAGGAGCTGTTTATAAGTGTGTAGGCTTATCGTCCGTGGGACAGATGTAAAGCTCTGGGTAGCCCTGCACTAACATGATCAACTTTTCCATGTTTATCAGACTGAATATTTACAGAAGAAGGGAAAGATATCTGTCAGCTGTGATTGGTTTGTAACGTGACTCCTGTCTGACGGCTGAGTGTGGCCGCTTCCTGTGTCTGTCCCACATGGTCCAGTCATATAGGCTCTGATTTATTTTGACAAGGCGCAGCTAATAGAGTTTCACCGCTGTTGTTTTTTCCCCCAACTAAGCAACCAATGAAATCTTGCCGACTAATGACCTTTCTGGTCGACTAAGGTTTGGTCGACTATTAGGAGGCAGCCCTACAATCAAATTAGCACAATGCTAGCTGTACTGGCTGCCGTAAGTCTCCAGTGTGGCTGCTTTATGGGCCCAATGATGTGGAAGCATCATCCAGAGAATTTCATAACACAGAAAAAGAGACGTTTCGGCTCCATGCGCCACTGAGCAACTTGAAATGAATGGGGTGTGTGCACGTCCCTTAAAATGCTCAAAGCCTGATTCAGTGGTGGAGAATCCTGAGAATAACTTGCACAACACTGCCTGTTTCAACATGGTTATGTTCATCTGTCCACATACTTTTGGCCATATAGTGTACTTTGACTTTGACCAAGTGACATGTAGTGTATTTGTATTGTCAGCAGCAGCAGCGGTAGTGTGAGAGCTCACTTGATCATGTCGGGGTAGAACTGTTTGTCCCAGCCGCTGTAGAGAGACGTCGTTACGTAAAGTCTCCGACCGTCTAAACTCAACTGCAGCATCTGAGGACCTCCAGGGACACGCTTCCCCTGAGAGACAGACAGGTGGATAGAGACAGATCAATGACGAATCAGAAAGATCAAGAAATAAATAAAAATAAACTCCAGCAGAGGAGAGACGAAAGGATGCTGGATAGACAGACGAGTCCATCCTGTCCCGTCTCACTGCGTCCTGTCTGTGTTACCTTGATGAAGCGGGGGTGGGGCTGCGGCTGTTTCTCGGGATCTTCCAGGACTTTAACTGGACCATCACTGACGATACATCCTCCCAGAAACACCTGGAACAGACAGAGAGGTTAGCTGTCTCACTCTGAGCCGTCACCAAGGCCCAGCTGTTCAAATAATTCAATTTGGATCAGAATGATGAAGACCTGGAAATCCCATGTTTTACTACCTGGGATCAGAGAATCCATTTTACTTTTGCGCTGCTTTTTCTAAGCAACACTGGATCGAATCACCCTGATCCAGATACAAACTTTTCAAGATTACGGAAGATCTGCTCACAACTGAAATAGTAGTGTTTACCAATCCATCAACCGTAACCTCCATCTGCTCGTTACACTTCCCTCCAAAATAAAAGACATGCAGTCTTGTTTAGATTTTGCTAACAACCATATAGAACACACCCTGAGAGAAAACAGCTCCCTCCAAACCACCGTGGAGGTGGTTTATAAAAGAAACCACACTGGACATTCACACACAGAGTTTTGCACGACAACCTAATATTTCCTGATTTACTGGAAAACCACACATCTGACAGCCCAGAAGCTCTGCTCAAAACCTTCATACACTCACAGCCCCAAAATTCCCTCTGATACTGCAAACAACAAAACCTTCCAATGCGTTCACAGTTGGTACTCACACTGATAAAGACCCCCGACCCACCACTGCTAAACTGGAACACTACAAACACAAGGAACTCATAAAAACAAAGCAAGAGAAGGAAATTCATAGAGCTGTCACCTTCTGGTTGGTTGGTCCGTCTCATTGGCACTGCAACGATGCTCTGCCACATTTTTTCTTCAAGTGAGGATCAGAATATATGCAGTTCACATAATCTGGTCGGAATTAATATATCTTTTTAAACGCTTGAAGATCCACTCATTACTAAATATGTCATCCAAGAGAGACAATAAAAACTAAAGTGATGGTCACAGTGAAATTTAAGGTGTGCTGATGGATTCACGTCATCAGCTCATGCATTGAGTAACATTACAAGTTAACGTTCCACCTTAAAAGTTGCCAGCAGTCGGCCCAATGAATGAAGTTATTTTTTCTCAGACTCCAGCTGCTGTGAGAGGCAGCAAAACATCCTTTCATTTTATAGTTACAGTTTACTAATAAAACTCTCCACAGTATGAACAGTGGTTACATGAGCCTCAAAACCAGACACAACTCAGCCCTGAGCAGAGTGACCGTCCTCTACTGACCAATCAGACTGCAGTGTTCACAGCTCCACCTTTTAGTACCAGATCTGTGTGCTAGGTACCCCAACAGAGGGGGGACCAAACATGGGGACAGTACAGAACGGTTCCATTGGTACCATCCACAACTTTTCACAGTGGAAATGGAAAAAATGTATTATGAACTTTTTCCCCCTTTGACCACTGGATTGGTTGAAGAGTAGGTAGAATTTTAGTTAACCAAGTGTTGGACAAACTGTACATTAATGGACCGCTGTACTGCACCTCTACAACCACACCAGGGCTATACTGAACAGGGCAATATAAAGACTCTCTGACTGACCCTCCTTCAGAAACAACACAGAACTCTATTAGAACCCTGCAAACACACAATCGAACCAACACCCCATGTTATCCTATGAACAGACTCCCCTGATGATATTTCTTTGTGTTTTGTCTCCTGGTGTGACTCTCTGTTACTAGTTTGTTTGTTTTGTCTCCTTGTTTTCTGTATCTCCACGTCCAATAATACCCACTCAAATACCTACCATAATCACACACACACACATCCAAAGACATACAACACACACTCACCATGGAGACAAACTGCATCTAATCCTCACATACCCGGAAGAATACCTAATAACATTGTCTTTCTCTTATTTCTGTTTTCTATGCAACCATAACTTATTTTCTGTAATCTCTGTGGCATTCGCTTACAGGCGAAAGAATAAAAGTCATAAATCATTCATTTAAATTGAGAGCAGACACATGCGTACTGCAAGATAATCATCTAAACAATCCAGAACAACAACAGGCACACAATTTAATCTAGTCTATTCAGCTACCTACAATGATAACCAAAGGGATGTCTCCATTCTGATCCATAAAAAATTCACTCACTCACAATAACTCAATAATAGACCCAGAAGGAGAATATGCTATAATCAGTGCCTCAGTCAACAACAAACCATTTACAATTGCAAACCTCTATGGCTCCAACAATAATGATCCTAATGAAGGCACCAAAACTAGCCCAATCATAATAAGTGGCCATGCACCTGTAAAGGTTCTGACACAGCAAGGCAATGGTTGGCTGTTGGTCAATAGGCCCGTTTCCACCGCAGGAACTTCGGGGTAATTTTACGGGGCCGGGGCTGTTGGTGCGTGTCTCCACCGCAGGAACCACCCCTGAAGGACAGAGTTCCAGAACTTTTACAGGGGCTAAACAAGTCCCTGCCTCGGAGTAGGTACTCAGAACGGCCCTGAAAAACTCCTGGCTGGGGCTTGGGGTTTACTTGGTGCTGATTGGATATACTCAAGGTGGAATGTGATGTCAACAGAAAGCGACAAAATAGCCAGCATTTTTAAAACTCAGCAGACGAGGAGCCGCGTCGCCCCGGTCAAAATGGTCGCGCAACGATTACATCACATCCAGAGCCCGGTAACTTTACAGGAACCTTCCTCCTACTCCACCCTCTCAGTGGAGACACAGCGGTTGAGAGGGCCGAGCGAGAGGACGTTCTTGTAAAGTTCCTGCCCCCCAAATAGTACCAGGAACTACTTCAGTGGAAACGGGCCTAATGTTGGGCCATTGATGAGCATCTGATGCCCTGCTGGTGTGGCAGCTAGCTGAATCAGTGTTGGCAATGAAATCATTTTGATTGGCAGTTCAGCTCAGCACATGAGAAGAGACATGGAAGTGAGGAAAGTAAACAAAGATCTAAAGTCAAGGTGAGATTGTTTTACTTAGCCACTGAGTTCTTTAGCAGAAACATTTGCTGATGGTTCACCATTGATAATTCCACTCTGCATTCCTGCCAGCACATCTGAAACCTCTGAGTTACTTTCAACAACCTCTCCTTTGAAAAACATGTCAATCAAATCACCAGTACTGCCTGCTACCACGATCACATCACCCCTGTCCTTCAGAACCTCCACTGGCTCCCTATCCCACAATGCATCCAATTCAAAGCCCTTCTCCTCACTTACAAAGCCCTCCATAACCAGGCCCCCTTCTACCTCACTGACCTGCTCCACCACCACACTCCTTCCTGCTGCCGCCACTCCGCCACTACTCAGGACCAAGCTCTGGACCTGGGGCAACAGAGCCTTCTCCATAGCGGCCGACACATTCGAGACTGCACCGACCTCTCCTGATTCAAATCACTCATCAAAACTCATCTTTTCAAAACGGCTTTTAATGTGTTCTATTTCATGATTGTTTTCAACTAATGGAAAGTGTCATTGAGTACCATGAAAAGCCTTCTATAAATAAAATTCATTATTATTGTTATTATTATTGTGTTGTCTTTCACTGATGCAGACGACCGCTGTCTGCTGGTGTGGAGAGTTATTTCCTCTCATGCAGGATTAGAACATTCATACCTGGCCGACCAGTCTTGGGTTCCTCCTGTCTGTGATGTCATACTGTCTGATGTCACCGTGGAGCCAATTACTGAAGTAGAGATAACGGTCGTCCAATGAGATCAAGATGTCTGTGATCAAACCTGCACAGAGAGACAGGAAACCAGTCAGAACGAAAAGATATCAGACCACATACCAGTAAGACAGACAGACAGACAGACAGACAGCCTCACCAGGCATCTCAGGCAGTGCCCATCCCTCGACCTTCTTACTGGGAACACTGATCACCTTCTCTGCAGCCCAGTCACCTTTCTGAAGACACAAAAAGACAGACTGAGAGTCTGCAGGCATGCTGGCAACTTTGTACTTAGAGCTAAATGCTAATATCAGGATGCTAACATGCTCTCAGTCACAATGTTGTTTGCGATTGAGGGGTGGAAGCTACCCTTAGTATCAAAGGTTAGGATCAGGGGTGTAAATATAGACAGTACAGTGAGTGAGGTTGCCCTGGGGCCTGTTGGGTGGGGGGGCCGTAGAGAGGGTGGGCCCTCCAAAAATGTTTCAGGCAGAGGACGGGCCTTTGACAGAGATTCAGATTGACACCTCGTAAAAGTTCAAAGGAGAATTTAAATCAAAAATGGTGCCCTCGAAAAGGCAAACACATCTCTGTCATGGTTTCAATTTTTAGGGGTAAAAAAGTCAGTAACTATCTATAAGAAAATTAGATGCTTACGCTACACGAACTAAAAAAATAAGCAAAAAACAAACAAAAAATAAACAAGAAAAAATTATTCAAGAAATAAATGATTTCCTTTATTGTATTTTTGTCATACACAGATATGTTATGTAATATGTATATTGATGTTGTCCAATGCCAAGTGTCCATTTGATCATGTGATGAGATGATACGATATGTGGTTGCTAGTTTAGGCTCTGTCAAGAATCTGAGGTCAGGTAGGATGTCATTCTGACAAAATATTTTCTATATAAAATAAATCTCTGGGCTGCACCTGTAGTGAGGTCGCTCACTAGCCTCCCGACTGAAAACAGTCTAAAGTTCACTGTAGTTTAGTTTTATAGCTCTTTATCACAAGTGGCCATCACTAACCAACCAGAACACTGAACAGATTCACATTCTAAATTCAACAGACAATCCAGTATGAACCCTGTACTGACTGGAATCCTACTTGGATCTAGGACCCTGTGGTACTGACTGGTGTCCCTCTGGGTTCAAGAACCCTGGGTATGAACTATAAGGATCTAGAACCCTGTGATATTAAAATCATGTGGTGCTGACTTTTGTTTTGTAGAATCTGAAGACTGTTCCCCGCAGAGCACATCCCACGTAGCCCTCCGTGGCATCGGGGTCATGGAGGAATCGGACCTCGAGGGGAATAGCACCCTCCTCACCCAGATCGAGTGTCTGCAGCTTCTTGTGGGTGGTCCAGTCCCAAACATGGATGGAGCTGCCGTAGAGTCCTAGGACACAAACAACAGTTAACTTGCACAAGCTGAGCCTTGATTTTTGTCCAAAGGTGCAACACTGAGCTTGGCATTTCTGTGATCATGTGTAGAACTACTCAGTACTGTCTCAATCCTCACACAAAGTTCTCAACCCTTGTCTTAGTTAATGGATACCCTGCTGTCTTACTGGAATTTGAACATAAAACCCTTACTGGGATCAAGAACTCTGTGATACCAACTGGAATCTTACTTTTGTTAAAGTTATTGTGCTCTTAGTTTTGCACTTTTAAATACATGGCTCAGGTGGTGTTTTCATCTTCTATGTTTTCTTTATCGTATATAGTAAATTGTAAAGCACTTCGTCACCTATGCCTGTGAAAACGCTGTACAAATAAATTCTACTTACTTACTGGCAGCTGAACCTAGCGCTCTGTGGGACTTGCTGGATTCATACTAGCATAGAAATCTACAACCCAGTTGCACTGATTGGGGTCTTACTGGGATCAAATCCAAGAACCCTTTGTTACAGACCAAAGGCTTACCCTGTGGTAGACTAGGAAACACAACTACTGAGGTGCTGACGAAAGACTTACTGGGATAAGAACCTAAACCCAACTGATACCGATTTGAGTCTTACTTAGATCAGAATCTAAATCAAAGAGGATCAGGGATAACAGTCCATAGAAGGCATTTCTTTGTCATCATAGTGGTCATGACATTAAAAAGATTTAAAGGAAAGAAAGACTCAGGGAGGAAATGTTTCCTTCTGACTCACCCTCTTTGACATGGGCAGGATTAAAACCATTACCCAGAGCTTTGGGTGCACCCCATTCAGTGCTGATCATCACATTGTGTCGAGGTTGATACCAGAAGTCATATCCAAAGGGTACTGCTTCACCTGGCTGCTCCCAGTTACCGATCACCTCGAACGTCTCACCGTCCAGCAGGGCGAAACCACCTGAAGGAACGACATCAGGTGTAACACTGATACTGTCCATTAGAGGCCGCTACAGCAGTAATCAACAGGGAGGGTTTGTCACTGGGAGAGGACAGAGCTGGTTAAACGAGGGTTTTACAAAATGGCTCAGTGTCCCTTTGACATTCCTTTACTTCGAGGTGTTATTAATACATATTATTTCTTAGAATTTATAATCCAGTCTGCTGATGTCTCACCTTTGCCGTTGCCAGATGGATCTCCTATACAGCTGATCATGATCTGACCGCTGCCCAGACAGTGTGTGGTGTGAGGGTTTGCCAGGCCGCACTTCCAGTACAGGTCGACAGGCTCCACCATCTGAAGACACAACAATATAACATGAACACAACTTGGTAAATCTGGTTTCAAATTTTCACCTCAACACATTAAGGATGAATTATTTATACAACACTTTTCAAAACAAAGGCTACAAAGTTCTTCACAATAAAAGCATCCATCCATCTTCTGTCGCTGATGCCACGTTCAGACTATATGCTATCAGCCTGATTATAGCGCGACCTGGCCGTTCTACGGTGTCTGTTTGGATCATGAATGACGATGACAGTCATGTGCGGTAATCGATTGTTTTATGATGTGTAGTGTGTCATAGTAGACGACAACTGACGCCACGTCTGGGACGCCTCACACCTTAAAGTCTAGCATGTTTGTTTTATGTTTGTGTTTCACGACTCTTTCCGTCACAGCTGTCACTTTGACCAAGAGGGACACAGAGTGAGATCCTGCTTTAGACAACTGTATGGTTCAGTATCTTGCCAAAGGATACTTTGACATGCGGGCTGGAGGAGCTGGGGATTGAACTGCTGAACCTCTGAGTCACAGCCACCCCTGTTTTATTAAGATCAAAACCTAGAAGCCTGCTATGCTGACTGGAGTCTTACTGGGATAGTGACCAAGAATTTGGTAATACTGACTAAAGGATTACTAAATTCGAAACCCAGAGCTCTGTTAATGACTCAAGTTGTCCTTGGATAGGAACCTAGAACTTTGTGTTAGTGACTGAAGTCTTATTGTGATAGTGACCCAGAATTCTCTACCACTGACTAAAAGCTTCCTAAAATCGAAACCTAGAGCTCTGTTAATGACTCAAGTTGTCCTTGGATAGGAACCTAGAACTTTGTGTTTGTGACTGGAGTCTTATTGGTATCAGATCCTAGGACTCTGAGGTACTAACTAAGGACTGGGTGAAGGTGACAGCAGGGAAAGCAAGGTAGCCCAGATGCCCCTCTCCTCTTTCTGGAGGACCCTGAGGTATTCCTGGTCTGATAGGGAATATAATTCCTCCAGTTTGTTGTGGGTCCGACCCTGGATTTCCTCTGATTTGGACCTGTCCAGCGTATGTCCACAAGGAGGCGTCCAGGAGGACGGACATCAGAGCCCCTTACCCTGTTCCTAAGGCTGAGCCCAGACACTTTGCCAAAGAACTCAGAGTACTCAGAGACCAGGACCACAGCTGAGGACTGGAACAGAGATTGACCAGGGAATCCACAGCTTCACCTTCAGGATTAAATCCCTTTGTGTGAAAACTGCACTGAACAACATCCAAATTACTGCTGGCACAGATTGACCTGTTGATCCCACACTCCATTTTACCCTCACAAATGAGCGTGACTCAGAGAAACTTTAACTACATCACTTAAGGCAGGAACACACTCCAACCCGAAGGGAGTAATCTATCAATTTTGTTATTTCAGCACAATGACCTCAAACTGGGAGGTGCTGACTCACATCCTGCTGCTTCACACTCAGCTACAAACTGTCCCAGTTTGCACCAGCAGCCCTCCAGTATCACCTTTTAGTGGTATATTAAAGTATCTGAGGGGAACTCAACTCTTTAATGATTACACCATGACTCAGCAGACTGACAGACGTATTTGCATTCTGATTATTTTATCAGATGGACTAAAGCCAGCAGAGCAACATTTTTTTATTTTCCCACATCATCAGCCCAGTCCAATGACTTCTAAATATTTTAAGTATGTTAAAGAACAGCTGTGAGAGCGTTTATCATCCAGTCTGAACTCAGGATGAACCTTCCTCCTCTTCCTCCTTCTCAGAACAACAGTCTCTGCTGTTCTTTCACTTCTTTAGTTTAGCTTGAGCGTCTCCGCTTTCTCTGACAGAGGGTCTGTTATTACAGTTATTTCTCTGAATTTAAAGAAAACAGCTGCTGTTTTCATAAGTCAGGGTCAGGGCTGAATTAACCCACTAAGAGGCCCCACTGAACCTCCCATTCTCCCAACTTTCTATGTAACCAGGCCCCCTGTATGGGAGCCTCCTCAAGCTCCTTAGCGTTTCAGTGTGCTGCTCGTACTTTGTGGATCTGCGGTGCTCTGGGATTCGTCCCGACGTCGACTACGTAGACTCTGGAGGAGATGAGTGATGGGAGAATCAGACGGTTTCTTTTCTTGGAGGCGTCACCGAAGCAGCTGCTGCAAGCATTCCAGCCAGAGTGATGCAGCTCGTCACGAAGGTTCGGCATTGGCAGACGGTGGATGACCTGCAGGGGCAGAGGTCAAAGTCAAGTCAAGTCAAGTCAGATTTATTTATAGAGCACATTTAAAAACAACAATTGTTGACGAAAGTGCTTCACAAAGAAATAAAAAGGAATGCTCACATAAAAACAGTTATAAATAGGAAAATGTAAGTGAAATTAATAAGAGCATGCAATATTTTGACGAAATCATAACACAAAAATAGGATGCACACACAACAAAATGAAAAATGTTGAGCAGTGTGGTCAGGTGTGTCATCCTAATGATAATTTAAAGGCTAAAGAAAAAAGATGGGTCTAAAGACTGGATTTAAATGTATCAATAGAGGGGGAAGATCGGACTGTAAGTGGGAGACTGTTCCACAGTTTAGGACCAACAACTGAAAATGCTCCATCACCTTCAGTTTTTAACTGGGTACATGGAATGGAGAGCAGTGATTGGTAAAAGCTGGTGCCAATGAAAGAGTTGATTTGTGTATCAAATTTTAAACCAGACTCAAAGAATGCAAGAGTACTTTTCACATTTATTTTACATTAAATAACAGAGACCTGAGGGCATTGATCGTGGAAGCAGACTTGACAGCTGGGCCAAAGATTAAAGCCTCTGTCTTATCCTGGTTAAGTTGAAGAACGGTTTTTACTATCCAGGAGTTTACAGCCTCGATGCAATTTAAGAGGATGTTAACACTGCATAGATCACAAGGTTTGTTTGGCAGATATAGCTGAGTGTCATCAATGTAAAAATGGTAAAAGATATTTCATTTGCTAAAAACAGACCCCAAGAGAAGCATATACAGTATAAGAAAAATAAAATGGGGCCTGATATAGATCCTTGTGGTACGCTACAGGAGATGGTCGCAGAGGAAGAGGACACATTGTCCACTAAAACAGTCCCTGCCGGTGAAAGTTAAGAGTTTAAAATGCTCTTTAGATCTTATTTATTCATGCATTTTTACTCATAAGATAGTTTAAGACTTTTAAGAGCAAAAGTGATGCAGAGATCCTGAAGGTTAGAGACAGAAAAACAAAAACCTGGAGGAGGGAGGAGAAGGAGAAGAGGAAACGACAGCGAGACATCTGAGTGGAAAACTACTCCAGCAGGAGTAGAGAGCTGATGAGAGAACAAAGACAAGAAATTTACTGATGCTACAAATCAAAAAGCTTCACTGCCAGATTTAAAGAAGACTTTGAGCAGGAGAAGAAAGTTGGCCAGACGGACCAAGCACGGGATTGGATGACTCCTTTTACCTGGCAGAAGGTGGGGGATTTTGGGTCGACGTCGACGGTGGCAAGGTAGTCGGGTTTTAGGGTGTTGGTGTTGCGGTAGATGCAGGGCAGGTAGACGATCTCCTCCCGGGGACCTACAACAAGAAAAACAATTACAGCTCATGCTGTTTCGGGGAGAGGTGAGCAGTAGTCAGTCGGTCAGACAGACAGACAGACAGACAGACAGACAGACAGACTCACCCTTCATGGCGTCCAACGGGCTGCGGTATCCCGGTCCACATCCTGAGCACTTGGCTGAGAAAACACAACATGTGAAAGGTCATTAAACCTCTTCAACACTGTTACAATCACAGGGGACGTCACTGAAAACTGAACTGTTTCCAGGCAGCTGGATGTTTCTCTGTTGGATGAATTTTCTTCCTCTAAATAATAAAAACAAACACAGTAAATCTAAATATCATATAAACTGGGTCAGCAGCCCTTCAGCCCTCTGTCCACAGTTCACCTCTTGTGTCTCAGACTGATGCATTCTGGGAAACAGTTCTTCAGTGCTCCACAGGACTGTTTGTTTTATATACAGGAGTATTTGGCTGCGTTTCATTAGTCACTCCACAGCAACAACACAACATGAAGCATGAAGCTTTTTAATAATCAAAATAAATTAGTTTGCAGTCATGCTAACAGCTCGGTACTTAAACACAGTGGGGCTTTGAGCTAGATGCTAAATTCAGCATGCTACAATGCTCACAATGACATACTAATATGGCGGCAACCTAAGAACTCACTGGTGGTCAGTGGGTTCTTAGGTTGTGACGGTGTAGTGGTGAAAGAGGCCGTCAAGCTAAAGAAGGAGAGTACCGGTCCTTTTCTGACCAAAGTGAGAGCTGTGTCTGCGTACTCAGCACAAAGTCAAACACATTATCAGTGGGTGTTGGCCTCTGCCAGGGTTGTCTCATGCCATTCTGTTTGTGATATTCATGGCAGAGTCCTGCACCAGGTGGGGTACCAGTGGGTAACCCACAGAAAGCTGTGTAACGGATAAAATATGTATATATATAGATATATATATAAATTCATGGGCACGGACATGGGTAAAAATGAACTACACGAGGGGGCAGCAGGTGAGAACAAAAAAAAAAAGTCATTTTTCGTATAAAGCAAATGGAAAAGTCAAAACTTTGACCCTGTCGTCACATTTGTCACCAACGTGGAGGACTCGAGGTGGCAGCCTACATCGAGTTCAAGACACGCAGGGAGGATCCTTCGGAGGTTTTTATGGTAGTGGAAGGAACATACTAAAATGTCTCCTAATCTGGCAGCGATTGAATGTTTTCAACATCCCGTCATCGAGTGCAGCCGGGGAAAGAGACAGCTGGATTTGTAATTCAAGAACGGAGAACCAAGTTTAACGTGAGTGACTGTAGCAAGTGTTGTATAATCACGGGTGTAGGTGTGGGTCGGGTCGTGGGACTTTCATTAACGGGTGCAGGTGGGTGTGGCTTTGACTTGTACATAATTACGGGTAACTGGTCGGGTCCGGTACTGAACTCTACGGGTATAGGTGGGTGTGGGTTTTTAAAAATTGGACCCGTGAAGGACTCTGAGTCATGGACAGGATCTCGAGGCCCAGCTGTGGGGAGGAAGTATTCCAGTTCAGGGACCTCAGAGTTGCATCTCTGCTCTTTGCAGATGATGTGGTTCTGTTGGCTTCATCACACCGTGACCTCCAGCCTGCACTGGGGCAGTTTGCAGCTGAGTGTGAAGCAGTCAGGCTGAGAGTCAGCACCTCCAAGTCTGAGGTCATGGTTCTCTGCCAGAAAACAGTGGATTGCTCTCTCTGGGCTGGGGGAGAGTTACTGCCCCAGGCGAAGGAGTTCAGGTATCTCCTAGTCTTGTTCACAAGAGTGAGGGTAAAATAGAGTGCAAGATGGGCAGGCGGTTTGGTGCTGGGTCAGCAGTGTTTCCAGCATTGTGGTTCAGAGGGAGCTGAGCTGGAGGGGGTGCTCCTGATTTATCAGTCAGTGCAACCCTCACCTCTGGTCATCTGCTTTGAACAGTGATCAAAAGAGTGAGATCGCTGATACAAGAGGCCCAAATGAGTTTCCTCTGTAGGGTGGCTGGGCTCAGCCTTAGTGTGCTTCCTGGACACCTCCAGATAGAGGTTTTATGGGCACGTCCAACAGGTAGGAGGCCCTGGGGTAGACCCAAAACACAAGATTAACTACAGGTCTTATCTGGGCTGTGAATGCCAGGAATTCCACAGGAGGAGGTGGAAAATGTTGCTGGGAAGAAGGACATCTGGACCACCTTGTCAAGGTACAGGTATATTTCTATCTACACACACATATATACACACACACATAGAGACAGACCCTTTGTGGTGTCCAGTGATCTGTGGTATCCCAGTCCACACCCTACAAAATACAACAACATGCTAAAAGTCAGAAAACCACCTCAACACTATCATTACTGCAGAAGACGTCACAGAGATTAGACCAGGGGGGCAAATATAGACAGTGCAGGCAGGGCAGTTGCACTGGAGCCCATGAGGTGAGGGGGCCCGTAGAGAGTGGGCCCTCCAACTATAGGTTCAGCAGAAATCGGGCTCCACCTTAGAAATATGTCTGTGTTAAAAGAAAGACTCACATTCAATTAAAAATGGTGCGATATGCTTTATATGCCTTTGAGAAAGTAAAACTATCTCCATCATGGTTTTCTTTTCTTTATTTTTTGGTAATCTATAACAAAATATGTTGTAAAATATAAAAAATATGCTTCCTCTACATCAACTATAGATAAGGTATATATATATATATATATATATATATATAAAATAATTCAATTAAACAAATAACTCCTTATTTCCTTTGGTATTTTTGTCCTATACATATATGTGGAGATGATTTTTGGGTGATATGTATGTTGGTGTTATCCAGTGTCAAGTCTCTACTTGATTATGGGATGATACGATTATATGGGGGCTAGTTTAGGTGCATAACAAGCAACTAGTGTGCCTTAGGGCCCGTCACAATACCATACACTGGGGCCCGTTGTGACTACCTTACGTCACAGCGGTCAGAATGATGCATTCTGGGACGCAAATTTGCAGAGCTCCTGTTTGTTTTATACACAGCGGGAGTGTTTTTATACCCAGCAGGTGAATTTTATACACAGCAGGAATAATTTCAATCATCTGTCATCCTGAGTTGGGAGGCTCGTAATTGGACACACCTGTAATTAAATTGTTTACACCCCATCATGAAAACAACTCTCACTCTGCAGCAACACAACATGAAGCAGGAAGGTTTTTAATAACCAAAAAAACAAACAAACAAAAAAAACAAGTCTACAGTCACGCTAGCAGCCTCGTAATTCAACACAGCGGTGTTTGGAGCTACATGCTAACAATGGCAATGTGTCGCAGGTGTAAGCTGACATCAGTAATAACCACCTCACCGTGTCGGATAAATACTACAATACTAAAAGTATTAAAACTTGATGAAGAAACCGTATTTAAAGTGGATCGATCACATCAGTCCTGTGAAGTACTATTTCCAGAAAGTTACAACATGTATCTGTAATATTCCACAATAAATTACATTATTATCACCTCACAGGCTCTTACTGTGATATTTAACCACATTTTATTGGGAAATTCATGTAGGTACATACAGTTATTTTACAGAAGCATACTGTTATATCACATTATTACATGGCTCTGTTAAATGCTGTACTCTGATTGGTCAGTCGCGGCATTCAGAGGTCTGATATTACTGTGTGATGACCGTTGCTATGTAGCCCAGTGTTGCTAGGGACGCTGCTTTTCATTTTCTCTTGATTCCCTGTAGCTATTGTAGCGCAGATTCAGCCGTTGCCGGCAGTTTTTTTTTCTCTCCTCCCAATTTAAATTATAAATCAATAAAAATCGTATAATTAATCAATATTCTGTCTCAAATTATTTATTTAACTGATAATTAGCCGTGTAATAAGCAGGATAATGTATAATGAGCCGGTGAATACTGGGAAAATAACTCCCGACAGGGGAACAGAGCCCCTCCGCGTTCTATTCCCTTGTCAGGAGTTATTTTCCCAGTATTCACCGGCTCATTATACATTATCCCTTACATAATGTAATGTGCTTAAACTGTGAGGTTAGAGTTGAATACAGTAATTTTACAGAAGCATACTGCTAGATCACAGTAATATGTAGGCACAACTGCTGTGAGATCACAGTTAACAGCCGTCAGTTCACAGCAATTTACTGTGAAAGTAATGAACTAGTAGCATGTAATTTACTGTAAATGTATAGTCAAATATTTTACAGCGTAGTTCACATCATCTCCACCTCACTCAGCTACACATATTAACCACTAATAATAATCCTGTAATAAACAGAAGAGTAGTTTCAGTTTTACTGCTTCAGAAACATTTTAAATTCAATACTTTTACTTGTAACAGAGTATTTCTACACTGTGGTATTACTACTTTTACCAGAGTGAAAGATCTGAGTTTTTCTTTCCTCACTGAAAATGTGTGCAGTATGTGATGTACACACAATACACACTAATACTACCATACTGGGTAACACTTTATTTGAGGGAGTGCAGGGCCGTGGGTAAGGACAGTGTGGGTGCATTGGGGCCTATGGGGTGGGGGAACTGTCGAAAGTTGAGAGAAGAACAGGCACTTGGAGTTGATTCAGATTTGCCACCTCAGAAATACAACTGTGATCAGAAAAGAACTCACAGTAAATTGACAGTAGTGACATTTGTAATTTATGTCTTAAAAAAGGTAAACTCATCTCCGTCATGGTTTTCTTTTTTGCAGCAATTTATCTTTTTTGAGATGTTATGTTATTTGTTAACTTTAAGTGAATTGTTTTCAGATAATGTGCAGGTTTACATTCATACTGCACGGAGCAAAATGCCTCATTTCAGCTGAAATCTAATCATAATTTACATGTTTTATTAACTTTAAAGTGAATTGCTATCATTTCTGTCAGATAATCTGCAGGGTTCAATGTGCCCCACATTTCAGAGGCAATTTATTTATTTTAGATGTTATTTTAGTGGTTAACTTTTGACTGAGTTGCCGTCATGTTCACATTGATACCGCACGGCACAAAGTGTCTCGTACTTCAGCAGCATTTAAAATCTGACATGGTTGTTGAAGATTGTGATTAAAGGCTTCAAAGGGCTCTGAATGCACACAATATTTTTTGGGACAATGTTTCAAATACTTAACAATAAATTGTGCTCAGTTTTGACTGTTTTCTGAGTGTTTTCCTTTTTTAGACTAGGCTTGATTAAAATTTTCATTTAGTCGACAGGAACACTCCTGCCAAAAATATATGCTTATTCTACATGAACTGTAAAACCTATAAATTAACTATAAAAAAAACTCCAATCAAACAAATAATTTCTTATTTTCAATGGTATTTTTGTCATGAACAGATAAAAGACTGTAAAAATAATGGACAAAGCTACCATGATGTCACCCATTGATTTGTGGACTCTGTTTTGAAGCCTCAAGTTCAACATTTCGGCTGCTGGAGGACACTATCTAGAGACAGTCTGTCACTCAAAGCAGCCCGCCCTTATTTAAACGTAACTTTAAGACTTTAAAAAAATGAGTGAAAAACCAGTGAGTTATATCTTCAAACTCAGGTCCGGTGCAGTCGTCACAAACGGGGCAATTAGCTTTAGAGACCAAAACTGTTTTTTGTACCAGGCTGTAAACATGTTTATTTCTGCTGTTACGTTTTAACGTGGAGGTCTGTGGGGACTGACTCGCTCTTGGAGCCAGCCTCAAGTGGCCATTAGAGGAACTGCAGTTTATGGCACTTCAGCTTTGGCTTAATTTTTCCGCTTGGTACAGAAACAAACATGATGCTGGGTAATATGTGTGTCAGTGCCAAAATCTGGCAATGATAACATTCGAGGTCAGAAACAGGCGACGCTGTAACACAATCTTTTTTTTTTTTTAAAGATATTTTTTGGGCATTTTTTGCCTTTAATGGACAGGACAGTTAAGTGTGAAAGGGGGAGAGAGAGACGGGATGACATGCAGCAAAGGGCCACAGGCTGGATTCGAACCCGGGCCGCTGCGGCAACAGCCTTGTACATGGGGCGCCTGCTCTACCACTAAGCCACCAACGCCCGCTGTAACACAATCTTGATTCATATTTGATCAGCGCTGCTCATTTGACAGTTTGACAGCAGCTCAAGGGTGGGGATTGACATGATGGATGGTTGTGACTCCTCGGCTCTGATTGGTTGTTTTTGGTTCACTGCAGTTTGTACTTTTTTTTTTTAGAATACAGTGACAGTTGATTTTCATCAAAGTCACCGACTGTAGCTTTAAGTTTTATAATCAGGCCTGATGTTTATGACACGCTATATTTGGTTAAAGTTGTCAGAACAGAAAATGTCCCACTTGACCAAATGACAGTGAAGGACATCAGTCATAAACATCCATCATGACAGTTTATACACACCCCTTTAAATTAGGTATTACCCAACACTGTTTACCAACGACTCCATAACAACCTGAAACAGATTCTTTTTTTCATGCACAGAGGTGCTGGTTGATTGACAGATTTAACAGAAAAGCTGCCACGCTGGAGGCCTGCTCACCTGCAGACTCCGCCCACCACAGGTGAAATAAATACTCGGATTTTTTAATATGAAAGTACTCATCATAAACATATACAATATATTATAGAAATACTATTACTGATGGATACAAGAGTAAGAAGGACTTCTATTTCGGAGCTGATTTATCGAAGCAGAATGATGAAAAATCAATAATATGGCTATATTTTACACTTTTAAAAAGAAAATCTGACTGTGAGGACTCGTGTTTATTATCTGTTGAACCAGTTATATATTTATTACACATTAAAGGTGGATCAACGAGTTGCAAACCTGCTGCGCACGCGTGCACACACACACACACACACACACACACACACACACACACACACACACACACACAGTGTCAGGTTGTGGTTTGTGGCTTTATGTTGACATGAACAGACATGAGTTGTTTCTCATGTTTAGCGTTTGTTTAATTTAGTTCCCCATGATATCAAACAGCCGCACAGCTCAGCTCATGTAATTATAGTAACAGTAGTTTTCTATTATCATTTTTTCATGATGAAGATGATGGTGATGATGATGATAATTGCACCAGGGAGAGACTCAAGTTTTTTTATTTTGGCTTCTGTGTGGAATACAAATTTGAATTGGTCATATTTTGTATTTATTTTAACACCAATTTTTAAAGAAAATATGGCATGTTTTCTTTAAAAGTCACCAAAATTACACCGTTTATCACAGCCAGAAACTGAGAGAACAGAAATTATTGTTGGGTTTTAAAATTTCTGACAGTCTTTGACACATCATGTGTGACAACTGTTTCTGTCAGAATAAAAATCATCAAAAAACAACTGTTTGAACGAACTAACCAGCAGCACGACAAGAGTAAAACACAGAGGTCTTTTTTAAGTCTACGAATTCGTCTTCAACTTTTAACTTTTAAACATCAAAGGGGAAGTTTTATAAATCTAATAACTAATTTATGGTGGAGCACGGGTCGTGCGTTTTCCACCAGTCACTCAGGGAGGCTCAAGAAAAAATATGTGTGGCTTTGGGGAGGGTCAATAAATAAATAAATAAAATTATAAACAGAAGTCACATCCCAGCCACACCACCTCCTCTGACAAGTAGAGAACAGTCCCTAAATAACCAAAAAAATAGAGATACTGACAAAAATCGTACATGATTTTTTTTTTATAGTTAATATTTCCCTGAGATGTGGTGGAGCAGAAGTATAAAGTAACAGAAAATGAAAATACTCAAATACAAGTACCTCAAAACTGTATTTTAGTACAGTTCTTGAGTAAATGTACTTAGTTACATTCTGCCACTATTACATAAATACAACTTTAGTCATAAATGTTAAACAATAGCAGTTGTATTCCGTAAAATTAAACACTAAAAATGTGTCAAATTTTCACAGTTAATCTGGAAATCAATGACAGTTCTTACGGCACACATTAAATTTTTGCAGTGATTAATTTGTGAACTCTGAATGTAAATAAGGTGCTCTTGTTTATCAACATATTTTCCTGCAGGAGGACCCCCCCTGGACCCCCCCCCCCACAGAGCCCTGACCATCCTCAAACCCAGTAGACGCCCCTGGGAGCAGCCAGAATTACAACTGTGTCCCTCTTTCTCCTCATCCTTTTTCCTCCACTGCTTTATTAATGAACTGTGATCTCTGACCTCAGTGGCGTCCATGTTTCCTCCTGTACGAGTCTTTCTTATTGTTCCTCTATGCATACGGGTCGGTTCAGGACCAGTTCACACGGAAATCTGATAACAGCCACATCTTTAAATCATGTGAACAGCTAAACAAACAAGAAACAATAAATCTGTAGATGAGCACTCAGGCGTGCAGTGTTCACATCATGACGAGTCCACATCCCAAACTGTTGATTCGTGTGAGCTAATGTGACCTCTGTCTGAGTTATGTAACACACACTCACACGCACACACGCACAGACACACACACGCACACACATAACCTCTGAGTGCCAGTTAAAGGAACTGTTTTCCTGCAGCTTTCTGAGCTGCAATAATCTGTCGGCTAAATTAAAGACAATAAATCAGGAACTATTCTGATTTCCTGTCACATGGAAACTGAATTGAAGACGTCTCAATGTGTCACACTGAGATGAACATTTTTTTTTTTTTTTTTTACATTTAATAGATGATAATTAAAAAAAACAATGTGGTTTCCAATAATCAAAATAATTAGTTTGATTTCCTTCTTTTTGGCTTTTGTTCATTTCTACAAATTTTCCTGCAGAGGAACTTTTTGAAAACTCTCTGAAGCTGTGTTCAAGGACCCTTGTCCGATGTAGGATATCTGAGAGTCAGCAGCTGAACAGAAACTGTTTTAAAGAAGATATTCCCATGATCAGACATCTTTCAGATGACTTCTCTGAACTTTTTCAAAATATTTTCTGCACTTTTATATTTATATGTTTATTTATTGTATTTCTATCCCGACTGAACGTCCTGTGTCTTGTGTTTTTATGTGCTTTGTTAGAATGCATCACCTGAAAGTCAAAACTAATTTCATTGTATTCCTCTGCAGTGACGATAAAGACTTTCTTTGTCTTTTTCATTATTAATTTTAGGTTTTTTGTGTCAGGCAAAATTTTAGATGTTCACAATAGATATCACGACACAAATACAACACACGTCTCAATAAACACATTAGTCTCCTAATAGATTTTGTGTTGACTAATTTGACCAAATTGACAGAAACTAGAGACGTTTGCTGAATATTTTCATTTTAATTCTTCATAAGAACACAAAAGTTTCAAAATCTGCTTTTTTTATTTCTATTTCTGTAACTAAAATGTTTTTTTACACACATTATAACCTCAGTTATGACATGTTGTCTTTATTTTACTGTCTTGTACTTTTTATTGTCTGTTCTCATGAAATGTTTAATCTTTATTTGACTGTAAAGTGTCCTGTAACTCTGTAACTGACTTTATTATTGAATTATATTTTAACCTGGCAGATTCATAAAGTGTCTCATATAAAATGTGTCATGTCAAAGTGTCTGAGAGGTTTAAGATCAGTTGAACATTTTATATATTTTTAACAGTGAGGATAGTTTAATTTTATTTAAGTGACCTGAACTGCAACATAATGTTGCTGCAGCACAGAGGCTGTTTCCAGGAAATACACAGAGCCCACCTGCACTTTAACATTAAGTCCAAAATAAATTTAACTACTGAAATCACAGCTCAGATTCAAAAAAGATAAAAGGATGATCCTAAAATAAATTAAGCCTCTGACACATTTTTATTTCCAACATATTTCCTGAAATAAAAGTTTGGATTTTGCCACAAATGATGACAGAAATAACAACAGATGTTCATAACAAGTGCATAACTAAACAGTCTTTTGGCAGGCCTGAGTCTGCTCAGGTTGTGACATGTTTGCAGACAAACAATTCAACATGTATGAACATTGGAACAGAACATGGAATTTCTCAACTGTGGGATCAATAAAGGTGTATCTTATCTTATCTTATCTTATCTTATCTTATTAAAGCTGTCACTGATCTGTAACATTAAAGCTGTCACTGATCTGTGACTAAACTATAAATATTTAGTTCATTTGGTTCATATGAAACTTTTCCTGCAAAGAAATTCAGATTTTTATTTTAGCTAATATTACATTTGCGGAGTGCTTTGCAGGAGATGCACAGACCTGTGAAATAAAGTCTGTGTTTCAAACAGTGTGATGCATCAGAGTTTAAAGCTGCTGAGACTTTCTGTTAAGTTTGTACAGACTTGGACTGCAGCTTCAGTTTTCCCTCCTGAGCCGCAGTGAGACTCTGCAGAGCTTTTCAGAGTGCACAGTAGGAAACAGAACAAAGGTCACCAACACAGCCTGAGAGCTGCAGCCCTGCTCCAACCAGATTCCATGAGAAAATCATAAGATTGGAGCAGCTGAGACAGACAGAAGCTCCAGAGCAGTGGAGGGGTGACAGGTGTGATGGAGGGATGGTGACAGTGATAACAGAGAAGTGAACTCACCCATGTTTGAGCGCCTGGTCTGATCAGATCCTGCAGGTCCTGCTGTAGGCTGGTCTGGACTCACTCAGACCAGGTCCACTGTGAACAAAACTGGGAGGGTGGAGTTTAACTGCTTTCAGGGCACAGCCAATCAGAGGAGGGGGCGGGGCTTAAACACTGACCAAAAACAATCTGCATATTAACCATCCAAAGCCCAGAGAGGTTTACTCAAATATAAAATAATATAATTACACAAATTCTTCATGAGAATCTGACTGAACTTTAATTTTCCTTCTTTCATAGCACACAGCCCAGTGTGTGTGTGTGTGTGTGTGTGTTCACTAAGGTAGGCATCATGAGTTCAGTCCATTTAACATTTTATCACCTGCGTCTGAAGTGAATGAGAAGGTGATTTTTCTTTTCTGTTTAACTTCATTCAGCATTTTTATCTGTATTATTTATTTATTTATTGTATTGTTTTTGGCCTTTCCCTTTTATTATTTTCCCATTTAATTTAACATTATGAACGTTTTTAAAATGTGTAAAAATTAACATAGTCATCAATTATTTTTGCCTTTTCTCCTTTTCTTTTCTTATTTAATTAAACTTCATTCTTTTATTTTTTTTATTTCACTATTTTATTGTAATTTTTTCTGCCTTTCCCCCTTTTTCTGTTTTCATTTGATTTAATTTTACACAAAAAATACTTAATATTTATCCTGCCTTGTCATTTTTTCCTTGTCTTATTCAATGTAACTTTTAATTTAAATAACTAATTTTAGTTATTTACCGTTATTTTTTTTCTGCCTTGTCCATTTTTTCTTTCTTAATTGATTTTAATTCATTCAATTTTTAAATGTATTTAATTGCTCTTCATTTATCTTTGCCTCGTCCCCTTTTTCTTTTCTTATGTAGCTTTATTCATTTTTTAAATGTACTTTTTTTTTCTGCAGTTCCCTTTTTCTCTTTTTTTACTTAATTCAACTTTTTTTTTCAATGTGCTTTTTTTATTTTTTCCTGCCTTTTCCCTTTTTTTTTAATTTTCTCATTTAACTTTAATTAATTTCAAATTTATTTTTCTAGAAATTGCCTTTTTAATGTTATTCATTGTTTCTCCTTTTTTCCTGGTTTTGTTTCATATGTAAATATATTTTTATGACCATTATCTTTGACACAGATGTGAGTGTTACCGGTAAATCACCTGTGTGTGTTCATTTTTGTTCAACCCTGAGGTGCGTTACATGCTGCTCTCCTTTTATAATGATAATAACAATAATAATAATAATAATAATAATAATAATAATAATAATAATAATGTTAAAAGCTTTTTAACTTTGTGCTCTGAAAACTCTTCGAGTCATAATTTTTACAACTACACAAATCATTTAAAATGAAGTTATCTTTTAAATGCAGAACATTTTGTTTGTTTATTGTTTGTTTGTTGTTGGACTGAATCTGTGTTTGTTTTGTTTATGATTCTATGAGGACGAGCTCCGCTTTCTAACGAGCCTGGTTATTAGCACCCACCGCAGGCTGTGAGGGATGTGATGTTCTCCCAGCTGAGCCCGAAATCGTGCAAACAGGACCTCAGAACCAAACTGCTGACAAGATGAAAATAAGTTAAGTGGCCCCTGAGCGCTGCCTGCCAGGGGGTCAAACAGCCTCAATGCACGCCAAACGTAACCTTGGTGTGTAAATCTGAACCTGATGGAGGCCTTGCACCAAACACAGAGTGATGTCCCACGCCTGAGATTTGAGGGCACAACGGTGGAGATAGGAGACACACAGCAGCGAGGTATTGTCCCTCTACGGGGTCCCTGTAGAGATCGTTGCTCCTGGTCCCACCTGAGGAACACGACCCAGGACAGTGTCACAATGACATCAGCTGAAATGACTCACAAGAGTGAGACGGAAAAATGTTCCCAGGTGAACGAACCTGGACTCGAAGGACCTGAAGGCAAATGTAAAGATCTTTGGTTTTAAGTCCAGAACTCATCAACCCCCCGTCCTCACTGACATACAAGCAGATATCTCCTGCAGGCCGTCAGAGCGCTGTGTAGCAGGACACAAAACCGAGCAGCATAAATTAAACCAACACAGAAGCGCCAAAAATTGCAGTTCATTGTGCGACCACTTGAGGCTGGCTCAAGAAATGAGTCGATCCCTACAGACCCCGATGTTTAAATGTCCGTCTTTACAGCAGAAGTATCGACCTGTTTTCATCCCAAACTCGTCAAATACCGCCGTTTGGTCAGTGATTTTGGGATCAGACTTTTGCAGTGGTATGATAAACCGCTGGGCAGCATCAGTTTGTGACGTGACCAGACGTCACAGCACATGTTGTGGCAGTACGCGTTGCAGATATGCGGATGGACGGCGTCAGTTAATAACGTGGCTGGATGGTATGATACATGGTAACGATGGAACAGAAGGAGTCAACACATTCTCACTCTGACCTTGTCACATATCGACGTTTGGTCATGGACTTTCCACATCAACATATGATGTGCAAGGTACCCTGGGTGTGTTGGTTGTTGATGTTCTGGGACACCGTGTCCAGTTCTGCCTGTTACATGTATTGTCTTCTTTCAAAATACACTTCTGTTTTCACAGGAAATGTTCAGTTTACATACAGTCTCTTTCAAAATAAATGCACTACAACGGTACAACACTGCAAATTGATATTTTTCTCCCTTCAACAACAAACACACATGGTTGGGTTTAGGAAAAAAGAACAGGGTTTGGCTTTAGAATCTTACGGGATGCAAACACAAAACTGAAGGTCAGTGTTTGTTGAACCTGCCCCACTCCTCCCGCCTGTCCCAGTCGGACTTTCACTGCCTTAACTTTTGTCCTTGTCGTGCTGCATTTCCCCTTGATGCCGCCGGACGCCGTTAAACTATAAAGGCAACCGGCCACGTATCATGCCGACATTACAGGATGCCTTTTTTCGTTGGTTTCTGATGCTGAAAGTCAATGCCCAAGCGCCGGATTTCGAAGACTTCAGAGTGAGACCACGCTCAGGGAGCTGGAAAAGACCCTATAGGGCAGGCGGTAGGAGGGGTCGTGGACGGGTCCAACAAACTCCCAACTTTCACCCAGTGTTCGCTTCCCGTATGAATGTAGAGCTGAACCATTATGTTTTTTCTAAACCAGACCACGTGCTTGGCCTGCACCAAGAAATAAATGTAAATATGCAGTGTAAATATAAGTTTATTTGGAAAAAGATTGTGTGTCTGAGGAGCTGTAACTGTACACTTCCTGTGAAAACAGAAAAACAAATTGACACACCGTCCTGAAACATCAAGAAAGACACAGGAGGATACCCAATGCAAAATCTGTAGTAGTGACCGGCACTGGCTAAGTGGTGATATTTAATGAGTTAGGATGAGAACACATTGGAAATAAACCTTTTTACAGCCTGGTACAAAAAAAGTTCTGGTTTCTACAAGTAATTTAAACATTAGTGACAACTTTATGAGGGCTCACCCGTTTACCTGTCGCTCCTTCACAGCTCCACCCTCTTGTCCAAATATGGTCACTTATGGCTCCAAAAGATGGTGACATCCAAAATGCCAAACTCAAGGCTTCAAAACCTGAGTCCACAAACCAATGTGTTATGTCAGGGCAGCTACGGTTGCTGTTTTATACAATCTATGCACAACACCCATCAATCTCACCAGATCTTAAGAAGCCTGCGAGACACTCTCTGGAGATCCCATTGGAGAACCAGCGACAGGTTGAAGTCTTTGAACCGTCCTTAAAACTGCATCAGAAGTGTTTTTTTCTTCTTCTTTTAAGTTTCTTCTTCTGTGAAGCAGTCACAGCTCAGAGCCGTCTGGAAACATCACTGAGAACACTTTTGCCTGGTTCGACTGGGAGCTAGATGATTCTGCGAGCTTGTGTTTTATTTGCTCTGGCAGATGCGTCTGGCCTCCCTCCGTTTTGGACAGATCACCAGAAACCCAAGGTGGGCCGTATAAATCACAACTGTTTAACGAAGCTGAAACTGTGAAAGACGCTTTTAATCTTTGTGTAAAGAAAAGGAACAAACTCACTGAAAACATGTTGATATACAAACCAAGTATCTATTTAGTTTTGTACTTATGGTACTGTGAACAAGCACTGGGGTTTGTTGCATCAGCAGGATCAGTGTTTGTGTCGTGTGGTTGTCTGTCTGTATGAGATAAATGGATTTTGTATCATTTCTAAAATATCAAATGTAATAAAACTGAAATCTGAAGAAAAGAATCCAAATCTGAAGATGTTTTATATTTTATTAACGATTAAAAGAAAAGTCTGCAACACTTTCTGTGAAGGTCACGTCTCTAATGCGGTACAAGCACATTCAGAGGACATTATAATAAACACATAAGGCTTTATAAAACTATTTATAAATGTTTATAAACATGCATGAAAACTTTTTATTATCAGCAGTGGACATAAAGTGTTAAAAGTATAATGTGTTATACCTCCATTTCAAAATTATGACACTTTATAAACCTTGTTATAAGTTTTTATGCATGATTATAAACATTTATAAAGACTTTTATAAAGACTTGTGTATGCATTATGTCTTAAGAATGTGCTTATGATGCATTACAGACATGACCTTCATCAACAGTGTCACTGAGAAGTCTTCTGTACATCAGCACCAAGACAACAACATCTGTTCTGTAGGAGTCATGATGGAATTACGTCAAACGTCTTCTAATCAAACACGATCTGCAGGAAAATATTCATAAAAATATCTCCAACATTCACCGTCTGTTCAGGTCCAGGTTCTGATCACATGATGCAGTACAAACATTAACCCCACATGTTCCAGACCGACCAATCAGCTTACAGAACATCATCATACAAACATTTACAGGAAGCTGCTGCAGCTACAAGACAACAGTCAGCATTCGGCATCGTCGCCACATCAGTCTGCGTCAAAGAACATTTATCAGACAGTTTTTAAACCCAACCGTTTCATATCTTTGTGAACTGAATCTGTTTGTGTTGTGTCTCAGGTTACAGGACACTGCCATGACATTTCTTTTTTTAAAATTTAGTTTTACAACATCTCTTTGATCAAACAATTAAAAAAATAATTTGGCACATTTATCGATTATTTAAAAGACACTGCTGCAGCTTTAGTGAGCACTGTGCACAAATATTACATATGAGTACTTAAACTCTTGACAATTTAAGATCCCCAGATTCTTCTATTGCAGCTGATGATTTCAATATTAAACAAAAAATTGCTTTCTCATGATTCAGTAAGATCGAGCTGCCCCCTCTGTCTACGTAGCAAACCACAGTGAACACTCATGTAGTCTACTGTCCATTATTACTTGCTTGAATAACATTGATCATCTTGTTACAGTGCAATATTCTGCTGGGAAACCTTGGGTCCTGGCATTCATGTAAATGCTACTTGATGCGCTCCACCCACCCGACCATCATTGCAGACCAAGTAAACCCCTTTATGGCAATGGCACTTGTCAATGGCAGTGTCCCCCCACCAGCAGGACAATGCACCATGCCACACCACAAAAACTGCTCAGGAATGACCCAAGGAATGGGACAAAGAGCTCAAGGCATCGACCTGGCCTCCAAATACCCCAGATCTCAATGTGAATGAACATTTGAGGGACGTGCTGGTACCCGAGAGGTATCCCTGATCCACGGTGGGTCCTCCTTGGACCGGACTTGGCTCTGACTTGTCAAAGCAT
This sequence comes from Epinephelus moara, assembly GCF_006386435.1. NCBI lineage: Eukaryota > Metazoa > Chordata > Actinopteri > Perciformes > Serranidae > Epinephelus > Epinephelus moara. The sequence continues at coordinate 39,760,382 of NC_065511.1, forward strand.
GGACACAGGATCTCTGGAGGGTGTCCTACAGTGTCTGACACCAATGCTTTTGGGTCCTGTGGGTTGTGAGGTGGGGTACCAGCACATCCCACAGATGTTTGAGAGCCGTTTTGTTTGTGTAGCATGTTACATCGTCCTGCTTGGGAGCCACAGCTACTGAGGAGTGCCGCTGCCATAAAGGGGAGGTACCTGGTCTGCACTGGTGTTTAGGTGGGTGGAGCATGTCTGGTGGAACCACATGAAAGCCAGAACCTTAAGTTTTCCCAACAGAACATTGTATTGTAACAAGATGATCAATGTTGTTCACGTCACCTGTCAGTGGTTTTAATGTTTTGGCTGATCGGTGTATGAATAAATATTTTTTTTAGGGCTGCCCCTTAAAAGTCAGAAATTCGAATCATCAGTTGACTGAGATTGCTTCAAGTCCAGCAGTCGTTTTTTTCTAGTCCGAGTGCTGTGCAGTGTACCTTGGGGGGCGTTTTGGTCCTCGCATTTTGCTGCAGAGTGAGCGCTCTCGACATTAATGTTACCCTTTGGGACAGGCAACTGCGGATGTGATGCAGCGGCACAGAGAAAGAGAGGCTCTGCATTGTAAGGCGACAAGATAAAATTATCTTCTCTCTTCTGCTTGGAAGTGGCTGCTGCAGATTCAAACCTTTAGACCGGGCAGAGTGAACGCTTAAGTACTCTCTATATACAGACTCTACATTCAGTGAATGTAGAGCCTGTAGGCAAACCCTGGAGATCTTGCCTCCGGAAGAAGAGCGGAAGAGCCCTGGTTTCCGGTTGTAGGCTGTTTGTAGTCCGCGTGATATTGACCAATCGCGTTTGAGCCGGCTGCAGTTGTTGCCAGGTTAAACGGTCCGTCTGGTGAACTAACGAGGCGGAACATAATTGTTGTCACTGCAAACTCTGAATCCATCGCAATGGTTTACTTATATATAAACGGAAGTTGGAAACGGAAATTTGCCTCCTCCACCCAAATCAAACCGGAATGCCAAAAAATCGGGGGTCTGCCCCCAGAGGCTGTATCGCCGTCTGCCAGAAGTCAGACGCCGAATACAGCCGATGGGTTCCAAGAATCACTCACCACACTCATCACTCACTGACGTTCTGCTGCTCCGTCTCTGCCACAAGTGTGCTCTGCGCTCCAACAGTGCGGGGCCACACATAACTGAACATTTTATATATTCCAATAGTGCTCCTAATGAAAGGTCCAGCTCCAAAAATAGAACATCTATTAGTGGCAGCAGATGTTTTCATAGTGGCGGACCGCCATAAAGAAATGAATGTGTGGGAAGCCCTGGAGAAGATGTTCTTTGTAACTGGATGCTGCATCTCTAATTAGCTTCATTCATAACTCCATATGAATATTAGCTGACTGGCTGGTCTGGAGCCAATCTCTAAACTTGTAGGTTGACAACGTTGTGAGTCATGATCACGCAACAAGACTTATAAAATCATGAAATCTACAGCTTTTGTCGAGCTTTCATTTTTAAAAATAAAACATGTTCGACTGAACAAAAACTTGAAAACATAACAAAACACTTGTTGACTGCAAAAATCGGCTGTTGTGACCAAATCAGGGTTAAACCTATAAATGTGGTGCGTTCATGGCTTTGTCTGGAAAATCAGGAAAACCCAACGACAGCTCAACATGATAAAAGTCCCAAACAATCAGCAACCAACACAGCAGCAGTTCCTCTAATGTCCACTAGATGCTGCTGTATTGAAGTGGATGTCCATAGTTTCACTTCTGAACTGGATTATATAGTACAACTTATTTGGGTCTGTATTTAAACACAAACTGTCAAAACTGGGGAAAACTCAACAGCACACCTGGAGCTTTAAGTGTTCACCAAGACAGGTATGTTGGCAGGGGAAAGGTGTTATAGTTTTTCACCCTCAGCCGGGCTGGTTGCTCCTTGCTGGTCCCATCTTAGCTCGACTTTGACTCCACCTCTTCTTCCTGGTTTCAGTAAATTACAGGGAGAATATCCGGTGGTAAACGTTCCACCAGACACCTGTCGGGGACAACTCGGTCAGGTGTTCCCAGTCCACGGATCTTTATCCATGTCTTCATCTCCTGTTCAGCTTTCGTCCATCCTGTCGTCCTCCTCTCTGTCGGCCTCTACGCCTTCAGTCCTGCTCTTTACTGTTATCTTCCACTCATCACCAACTTCCTCTCCTATCACTATCCTGGTCTCTCGTCTCTCCTTGCTCACCTCCTTCCTATCCTCCTCTGTCTCCTTTCCTTCCTCCTCGCTGTCCTCCTCTAGTTTTTGAACATCCTCTTTCCTGTCCTCCTCTGTCTCCTTTCCTTCCTCCACACTGTTCTCTAGTTTCTTAGTCTCCTTTTTCTTGTTCTCTGTCTCCTTCCTGTCTTCCACACCTTTGATTGAGTCTTTCCCTTCCTCTACTGTTTCCCCTGGCTGACCCTCTTGATTTGTTTCCTTCCCTTCCTCCTCTGGCCGACCTTTTTCCTTTGTTTCCTTCCCTTCCTCCTCCGGCCGACCCTCTTTCTTTGTTTCCTTCCCTTCCTCCTCTAACTCCTTCCCGTTCTCCGTCCCCTCTTCAACCTCCTTCCCTTCTTCTTCTTTGTCCTCCTGTTTCTCCTCTGAGGTCTCCGGCCCTTCTCCTTGCTCTTGTTCCTCCTCGGATTCCTCTTTGTCTTGTAGCTCCATCAGCTCAGGAGAATATACCCCAAAAGCTTCAGTCCCTAGAAGGGTCTCTGTCAGGGTCTTGAGGAGGTCCAACTGAATCTCCTCTGGTTTCTGATTCATTGTCTTGTCCTCCTCTCCCTCCCCCTCCTTGTCCTCCTCTTTCTGCCCTGACAGAAGACCCGTCAATTCAAACGACTTCTTCCAAAGCTGTGGGAGTTTGTTCAGGTGTGTCAGGGCTTCGACTGACCAGTCCACCAGTAGCTGGGCGACATTTGCTTGAAGCTGGTGGGGAGACGTCTCCTCTAACTCCTTCGGGTTTCCAGCCGCAAACTCTGCCCAGCGTGACAGCAGAAAGCGCTGGAGGACTGGCTTCATGCACATCTCCAGGGGCTGAAGATGGAAGGAGCAGCCTCCAGGAATCACCGCTGGAAGGGTACCCGATCCGCTGATGGTGGTGAGGAATGAATCTCCCATGTGTTCCCGGTGTCGGTCCAGGACCAGCATTGATTTACTGGGCTGAATTGAGCTAGTAACATGCTGTAGCCAAACCTTGTTAGTCCAGACCTCCAAGGCTTCTTCTACTAACAGAGTCTCTGGGCCCGCCTCAAGCAGGATGAACTCGGGCAGCGCTTTTTCAGACAATTGCCTGTTTGCCACCACCAGGGACGGCAACATGGTACCATCTGCCAGCGCTGTCAGATAAACAGTGACCAGAGGTACAGACCCAGTGAGTTCCAGGGCCTCAGAGCAGCGAGACTTGTCCTGAACTAGCCTCAAATCAACAAAGAGACACAACTCATCCATCACAGCTACAGTGTTTTCTGACAGCTTGTTGACCTGGATGATCTTCTTGGTGAATTCCCTAAAGGTCTTGATCTTAGCCTCCAGGGAAAGCGGCAGAGTGCGTGCCAGCGTGGCCTCCCTGCCAATGCTCCGTACACCTAGCCGATGCTGCAGCATGAAGCTCACTGCCCAGTCGTAGGAAATACGGAATGAGTCACTGAAACCTCCCTTCTTCTTCAGCGTGGAGGCTTTGTGGAAGAGGTTGCTTTCAGTGATTGGAAGCTGCTGCTCACGCATGGACAGCACCCAGGCCACCATACGGTCGCCGCCGTTGGCATCCACCTTCTGCTCCTGTTCAGTTTGCTTTAAACGCTTCCTTGCCTCCTTCAACCAGGAGTGGATGAGCTGCGTTTCGGTTGAAAAGACCCTCGATGCTTGCCGGAGTCCATCACACAAAGCGAACAGGGCGATCCTGAGCTGACGGGCGGTGAGGAAATCATCACGCTCTTTAGAGGCAGACGAGATGGTAGATGATTGGGCATGGCTGTTAGTTGTTGATATCAGGTTAGACATAGGATGTTTTACTTCTTTGATAAATTCTTTTTTATCATCTTCAGTTTCTTCATCAATGTCATCGTCATCATCGAATCTCTCGTCATCAAAGTCCAGGTCCTCCACAGGGGCCATCGCATCGTCCATTTTGTCCTTCACCACCTCCCTCACCTCGATTGCTCCACTGAAGACAGAGAATAAAATGAACATTGATCAGTATATAAATTGTCCAAGGTGAGAGCACAGCAAAAAAAAAAAATCACACAAGAAGACAAAGCACTTTTGTTTCATTAAACTCTTCAACTCGACATTGTTCATGAAAGCTGTTCTTGAACCATATGGAGTACATGCACTGTTTGTCTCTTTTGAGGAGTAACACATTCAAGGCTCCCCCAAAGAGTCAGAATCACTGTATGTGCTACTGACATTGAGGAATGGGGTTAGTTTATACTCCCTTTATGTACAAAATTGATACATCCATTTCAAATGTTTTCAGTGTCACAGCCCTCATTCTTCTGTGTGTCTGTTATGACATAGATACAACCGATAGGCTGTGGCTCAGAGGTACAGCGGGTCGTCCACAAATCGAAAGATCAGCGGTTTGATCCTGGGCTCCTCCAGGCTGCATGTCTAAGTATCCTTGAGCAAGATACTGAACCCCAAATTGCTCCCGATGGCTGTTCCATCGGTGTGCGAGTGTGTTAAAACTGAGTAGCAGGTGGCACCTTGTATGGTAGCCTTGGCCACCAGTGTATGAATGTGTGTGTGAATGGGTGAATGTGACTCGTAGTGTAAAAAGCTTTGAGTGGTCAACTAGATGACTAGAAAGGCGCTATACAAATGCAGGTCCATTTACCATTTACCATTTACTAGAGGGCAGAATCCCAAGTTTCACACAACACAAATGAGGCGATGGTGGAGGTTGTAATTATGTTTAAAAAAAAAAAAGAAAAAAAAAAAAAGAAAAGGTGAATATTCATTGTTGCTAATACCATATATCTATTGTTATTCCATTATATGTTTGATGAAAGAAATTACATCAATATAATGTAATCTGGATTTTGTGTTTCTGTTTTACAAATACCATGAAGTGACTTCTCAACCATTTGGTAGAGGCCTATCTTTTATAAACTATGGGGTCTGTTAGGGGAAAAAACATTTGACTTTTGTTATTATTGGCCCAGAGAAATAAAAAATGCAAAGAAAAAAAACCCCTCCGCATACATCTCTTTGAGCAGCAGTTTGCAACCTTTGGTATCACTAGTGTCTTTTTTTTCTTTTAGTGTGGCCCATGCTCCTCCGCTAACATGAAGAGGGCAGGGTTTTATGACCCCATACTGTAGTCAGCCACCAGGGGGCAATTGAGAAGTTATGGCTTCACTTGTTGGGAGCTGATATGTCGTCCATCGTAATTATACAGTCTATGAGGGAGACTCACGACTTAACCCATTGGGAGGAAAAGTTGCGGGCCACAGATGACGCACATTTTAGTTGACAAAATGTTAAAACATTTTTATTCAGTGTATACAAAATAATACAACATTTCTGTTCAGTGTATAGGCTACACATTTTTACAACTGGGGAATGTAAGAACCACTACCGGAGCCACAGGTTGCCGACCTGTTTAAGAAGCTTTCATGGGAAGAACAGAAGATATAGTAACTCAGTCAGCCATCTCACCACCGATATTTTCTAAAAAAAACCCAAAACAATCCATATCAGGGTTTCACAAACCACTTCAGGATATTTTCATGATCTGATCATGACATTAACCAATAACTGTATATAAAGATCGTGTCTCCACCTTGTCTCACTGTACAAAAATGAAGCCAAAATATCAAAGATTCGGACGCTGCCATCTTGTGTTAATGAGTCTGTGCAGTAGCATTCTCTGCAGTAGAGTTATTATAGTTCAGTATTTTCACAAGTTTTTATTTCTATTTTTCAGTTTAGTTTCAGTTGGTTTCCAGAGTGAGTTTGCTCATTTCAGGTTCATTTTTTGAAGCAGGCTGGTGCGTGGCATGTTTCCACATCTTACCTCACTGGAGCAATACCATGTACCAGCCTGCTTTAAAACCTTCACCATCATCCCTATCCCCCAAAAGAAACAAGGATCACAGGACTTCACGACTACAGACATGTCTCCCTGTCCTCGGTGGTTCTTTAGTTCTTTAAGCACCTTGTTCTGTCTAATCTCAAAAACAACCCACTCCTGGATCCAATACATATCACCTACAGAGCCAACAGGTATGTAGACAGTGCAGTCAACATGGCCCTCCTTTTCATCCTCCAGCACCTGAACTCCCCAGGAACCTACGCCAGGATCCTGTTTGTGGACTTCCTATTAGACTTTCTGTCTGATATGACCTATCAGACCTATCAGACTTCCTGTCTGATAGGAAGCAGCACATGAAGCTGGGCAAACATGTCTCTGACTTCCAGACCATCAGCACCAGTTCCCCCCCCCCCCAAGGCTGTGTTCTTTCCTCTGTATACCGACGGCTGCAACTCCAGTCACCAGCCTGCCAGCTCCTGAAGTTCGTGTGATACCATCCTCAGTCAGCTCATCTCTGGTAGGGATGAGTCTGCGTACCATTGTGAAATTGACATCTTAGTGACAACAATTTAGAGCTAAATGCCCGCAAGACAGTGGAGATGATTGCTGATTACTGTCAGAACACAGCCCCACCTGCCCTCATCAGCCTGTGTGACTCCCCAGTCAACCATTTGGAGTTCTTCCACTTTCTGGACTCCTTCATCACTCAGGACCCTTAGGGGGTGATCACACCGAGATGAAATGCTAGAAACGCGACGCCAGTAAAACCATTGTTTTCATATGATACGGCGCGTCTGACCGGCGTTCAAGAGTCTTTTTAGACAGGTGTTTTTCTGGCGTCTTTTAAGACGCGCGTTTTTGTAAACGCTTCTTTTTAGACGTACGTAGACGCTGAAAAGTTAAATTATTTTCAACTTTTTGAGCATCAGATGCCAGTAGCTAGCGCGCATTGAATAAGCGCTTCCAGCGTTTCAAGCGTCTTTGAAGTGTCCGCGTCTCTAGCGTCTCATCTCTGTGTGATAACCCCCTTAGGTGGGAGCTGAACATCAGCTCACTCAAAAAGGCACAGCTCAGGATGTACTTCCTTTGGCAGCTGAAGAAGTTCAACCTTCCAAAGACAATGATAGGGCATTTCTACACTGCCATCACCAGGTCCATCCTCATCTCCTCCATCATCATCTGGTACGCTGCTGCCACCACAAAGGACTAGGGCAGACTGCATCTTATCATACCTCTCCTGAGAAAGTGATAGTAGCATAGTAATAGTTTAGTAATCTTACTGCAGTATTGAGTTTCCACTGTGCGACCAATCGCAAGCAGTGCCATTAATAACCAAAACATTTGACGTGTACTTTGATCTTTTAATTTGGCCCATTAACATGGAGGGAGCAGGGTTAATGACCTATACAACCAGCCAGCTACCCGGGGGTGATCGATCGGTTATGGTGTCACTTCTGGGCAAATGTTGCCCATCTTTAATATACAGTGAAGTAAATGAATAATGAAAACAATCATTAGAAGTGTGCTCAGTGTGGGAAGCAGACTACCTCATATACATCAAATTTAAGAACAACTGATATCAGGTGCAGTAAACTGCTTCTTTCATCACCGCTCCTCCTGGTGGACAGAATAATTATTGCAGCTGGTTTCCACACATGGTACTTGGGGGCATTACGAGTCAGTCCCACGTTCACTCCATCACCACGGGGGATCTCGTTCCAGCCAAAGACCGAGAAAGGTCCCAGCGGCGATCTGCCCAGCCAAAGGGAAATTATAGATGGCTGTGTCTTGGAGTTTTCAAAATAAAATAAAAATTGGAGACTCCATAGAACCCTTGGTAACCATGGTCGTATACCTAGAATAAAAAGGGGACTAGTCTAAAACGCACATTCGTAATTTTGGGCTTTAATTAAAGGTAACACTTAGAAATATCCCATCTCATGTTCAGATTCACTGTCAGTATTGCTGACACACTGCAGCTGAAGCAAAAGCAAACTACACTTTGTGCATATAAAAGAGTCAAAAAGTGTTTGTGGTTAAAAAGCAGTTTTTATAGAAATGAACACAAAACAAATCATTTTCATTCACAGGTTTCACAATGATACTTTTTACAGTTTTTGCGCATCATGCCAGGTATTGTAGCAGTCACGACCGGGAATTAAGCACAATGGCACATCACAGGAGGAGCACTTCACGGGTGTCTTCATTTGGCAGTGCCTGCACTTCAGCCGACCGGTGGTGCTGTGCCCACTGATGTGCACTGGCCTGTGATGTGGTGTGTCAGGAGGTGGTGGTGGTTCATCAGCGGTAGACCCTGCCTCTGCCAGCTCCTGAGCGAGGGTTTCTCTGAACACCTTTTGAGTCTTAGGTAGCCATCCTTGAACCTTCGCAATTTCTTTGTGGAGGAGAAAGGCATTCACGATTGCAATGTCCAGGAAATGATAAAAGAACCACTTATACCACTTCCTGGTCTTGTGGAGGATTGTGTAGTACTTATCCAGGCTGTCAGTGAGATCCACTCTACTTGTGCACCTGGATGAACAGAAAAAACATAACATTGAGAAAAATAAATCAAAACATAAATATCAAGCACACAAATCATTACATTGCAAAGGGTATGAAACAGTTGAATGCACACTACGTACCGGCTGTAATCCTTCACCGCTAGTGGAACAGGGATGTCCTTCAGCACAGAGTGCCCATCAGCACCTTGGACTCTCCTTTGCACTATGTCCTCTTCATGAGCTGTGTGGAGTGTTGAACAAATGAAGATGTCCCTCTGGTTTCGCCAATGGACAAAGAGGACAGAGTCCTTCCTGATCCACCGTATACTTCCGCAGGGAGACTTTGAGTCCAGACTGTTGTCGTTTGTTTTGGGGTATTCAATTCTGTTCCTGCGGATGGTTCCACACGCCCAGATCCTCTTATGAAGGAGGTCACGGAAAAGGGTGGAACTTGTGAAAAAACTGTCGACAAAGAGCTTGTAGCCGGTGCCCAGCCTTTGTGTGTCCATTAGCTCCATCACTGACTCATAACTGAGCCCCTTGCCACTGTTGCCCTGGATGTTTCCCTTGTGGACAAGGAAGTCCCACGTATAACCACTCTTGGAGTCCACCAAAATAAAGAGTTTATATCCCCTGCAAACAGGCTTATCTTTCACATACTGTTTTAGCCCAGTGTGGGAGCTGGGGGCAACCATTCGCTCATCAATGGCAATTTCCTGGTTAGGATGATAGCTCTTTTTGCAGGCTTCCCTCATCTCCTTATAGAGGGGCTTTATTTTGCAAAGATGATCAAAGGCTGCTGTGCCTCTCCTCCTCCTGTTAGCAGCCTCCTTCACTGAGCTACTGAGGTGAAGGGACTTGCAGATCCTCTCAAACATCTTACTGGTCATTACCCCTCTTGGGAACTGCAAGCTATAGAGGTTACCCCCTCGCCAATAATCAGTATATGTGGGGCATACTACTACACTCATGAAGATGACCAAGGACATGAATGAAAACATGTCCTGTAATGTCAGATCGATCCATGGGTCGGCGCGTGTTGAGTGGTGCCTCAAGCCAAAGTCATTGGTGTTTTGAATTACTGTCTTTAAAATAGAGTTAGTAAAAAAGAGCTGGAAAAGCTGCAGGGCCGTGTATGGGTATGAACATTTGAGCTGGGGTCCTGGTGGACGGGAGGGTTTGAAGGTGGGCTGTGGTGGTGTTATGTCTAGGTCGTCAGTATCATTCCATTTCTCTCCAGATGTACTGGTTGACAACCTAGTTTGACTGTGGCTGCCTCTCCATCTCCCTCTCCCTCTCCCTCGTCCTCGTCCTCGTCCTCTGCCTCTTGGTCTCCCGCTGGCACTACTTCTCGAGCGATTTGGGGAATAGGACTCCTCTCCTGATGAGGTACTGTCCTGCTGCTCCTCTGTACGTGGCCGCTTGCTGACTGGAGGAGAAGTATCCGGTTCCCAACTTGTATCTGAATCTTCATCAGATGATTTTCTACTATGTGGGAATAAAGAAACAACACTTAGTCATTTGCCAAACTAGACAAAAAATTCCATCATTAAAATTTTACCATCTTCTCTATATTCTACTTAATCCACTTGGTGCCTCACATGTCAGCTGTGCACACAGTAAAAGTTGATCGGTTAACTGCTAAGAATATTTCTGACTGTTATGTAGACCAGTCTATAGGTTGATTTTGCTTCTCTTCAATTTACTGCACCAATCAGGTCTGTTGAGAGCTAACTAGCAATCGAGTGTGCAAGCACCTCTATTCTGAGCCACAAACACTGTTTAGTATTGTTAATTATCACTTGTAGCACCGTTAGCATGGCTAGCAGTGCTAATATAGTTAAACAGTACTAAAGGAGTTTTGCGGCTCAAAATGAAGCTGCTCACTCTCTGGAGTTACCTGGGGGAGACCGGAAGGTGGCAGCAACCCCACAGCAATGGCATGCCGCCACCAGGATAGCGTTTCCAGTGGTGATCACAAATGAGTGGTGCCTTTAGCTAGCTCCCATCAGATCCAGTTGGTGCACAGAGCTGAGCAGCTAAGGCTAACGTTAGCTGACAAGTGGAGACTGGAAGGCTGGCAGTGGACACTATGCTTCCAGAGGGTGCATTGTGGGCATGATGGTTCTGCACGCTTACGCAGTTAGCTGGCTAGCCAGGACACAAGAGATTCCCATATGTGTATGAAACAATTGCTCAGCAAATGATGAACTGAACTGAGGGCTAACCAAAACAAAGCACATCTTGATGCTGTTACTTTAAGTGGCTTGCTATTCAGTGCAAGACCTATGAAAACATGAAGATTCTCAAATGTTCCAGCAGTACCAGCCCATCTATCTCCTCAGTCACAAAGCGCTTGTTGACAGGACCAGTCCTGCATCTCTAACGCGTTAAAATACAGAAAGATCCACTTAACTCACTACTGACGTGTCCAGGGTATGCACCCTGCTATTCCCCTGATGACATTATACTGTGAACAGCAAAGCCATGTTAAAATCATCAGGAGAGCAAGTTAGCTGTTAGCAACCGATAAGCAGCAAAGTCCTGTGCTGTGTTTAGCTGAAGGAGCTAACGGCTGGTAGAGCTATAGTAGATAACATACTATCAAAGCTAACAGCTGACTAAGCTACACACAGCAGGACTGAGAGTTTCTGTACAGAGGACACTGAAGTGTTAAATAGTGGACTGCAGTTTAATTTGAAAAGACAAGTTTACACTAAAATGTGCTGAAGTACTTCTGCTGAGTACAGTTAGGTGGTAAAAGGACTTTGAATTTGGAGTTACAGACACCTCTGTCAAAGATGGAAATAACCACATACATTTACTCATGCTCTGTACTGAAGTACACTGCAGAGGTCCTTGTACTTTCTTAACAAAAGGTGTACATAGCTGTTATAGATTACAAACTGCTCCACTTAAACTAGGGATATCAGTTTCATTTAATTTTGCTTTCCGAAGCCTGACGCCCATTAACGGTTAAAAATATTGGGCCATCTTGGCTGAAATGCCTTTTCAGTGTTGCACAGAGGTCAGGTACAGTGCCTGTGGAGAGGCAGACTGGGATGATAGTTCCCATTTTTAAAAAAGGGGACTAGCGGGAGTGCTCCAATTACCGGGGAATCACACTGCTCAGCCTCACTGGGATATTTTATTCCAGTGCGCTGGAAAGGAGGCTTTGACCGACTGTCGAACCTCAAGTTCAGGAGGAGGAATATAGAGTCCATGCTGGCTATGGAACAGTGGACCAGCTCTTTGCAGGGCTGCTGGAGGGGTCGCAGGAGTTTGCTCATCCAGTCTACATGTGCTTTTTGGACTTGGAGAAAGCTTACAACTGCATCCACCTGGAAGTCCTGTGGGGGGTATTGCTGGAATACAGGGTGTCGTGGTTGCTGCTACGACCCATCCAGTCCTTGTATAACCAAAGTAAGAGCTGTGTTTGTATACTTTCCAAGTCAAACACTTTTGCAGTGGGTGCTGGCCTCTGCTAGGGTTGTCCCTTACCATTGATCCTTGTTGTGATATTCATGGACAGGATCTCAAGGCACAGCCAGTGGAGCAGTGTCTGGATGGGCTGGATTGCATCTCTGCTCTTTGCAGATGATGTAGTTCTGTTGGCGTCATCACACCATGACCTCCAGCATGCACTGGGGTGGTTTGCAGCCGGGTGTGAAGCAGTCGGGATGAGAGTCAGCATCTCCAAGTCTGAGGCCATGGTTTTCTTCTGGAAAATGATGGATTGCCCATGCTGGGTTGGTAGAGTTAATGCCCCACACAAAGGAATTCAAGTATCTTGGGGTCTTGTTCACAAGTGGGTAGTTGTGATTGGGTTGCCTACTTGGCGCCCTCAGTGAGATGTCCAACTGGTAGGAGGCTCCTAGGCAGACCCAGAATATGATTTTTTTTTATATATATATCTCATCTGACCTTGGAACGCCTCGGGATCCCCAGGAGTAGCTGGAAAACGTTGTTGAGAAGAGGGACGTCTCGGGTACCTTACTCAGCCTGAGTGGGGCGGTGTCCTAAGAGGTGAAGTTTTAATGTTATGTTTGTCTTTTATTTTATTTTCTGCTGGCTTTGCTGACAAACAACCAACTAGCTGCATTAGCATGCGGAAACATAGTACCCATTGTCCACCCTCTGGTCTCCACTGGTTAGCTGGCCTTAGCCGCTCTGCGCAACATCTGGGAGTTAGCTGGCTGGCAGCATTGCTCATTACAGAGTTTTCCACAAGCATCGACTGTCAGCAGGATAGCCAGACATTGCGACATTTCCAGCTAACTACTATCTTTCTGTTTCAAATCACGTCATTGTCACCTTTTTATTGATTTTGGTCGCTCTTAACTAAGTTTTAACCAGAAAAAGGATTCTAGTCAACTCTTAAGTTATCAGAGAGACAAGCTGAGTTAACGTTAGCGGTAGCTCCAGTCCGTCCCCCCCGCTTGGAGGTCTTCTGTCAACCGAAGAGTGTCAGAGAAGCCCATCTTGGCCATGTCCCAGTCTGGGTCTGATTGTTTTGGAGAAGAGGAGACGTCTGCGGATTATTTGGCTGCCTTTGATTTTGAATGCATTTTCATTTTGCAAAGTTTATTTTCATTCCTGGAGAGATAACGTTAGCTACCAAGGTGGCTGATTTTACACTCTGATTCCATCACTGCAGCTCAGAATAATATGATATACCTGTGTGATGAGAACTGAAAATAAAAACCTAAAGACCATCTGAACATTTCATGCACTAATGGAAAACTAACTCATTCACTATTGCTGCTAGAAACACCGTTGTGGTGGCTGGACGACATTGCTGTGGAAACAATTTGGCCATCATTAAGTCTCCCCCCAGGTAGCTCTGGTGAGCAAGCTGCTTCATTTTGAGCCGCAAAACCCCTGTAACATTGTTAACTTGCACCACTAGCCTGCTTACAATGCTAACGGTGCTAACAGTGATAACATGATTAACAATAAAAGGGGATTTTGCAGCTAGAAATGAAGTTGCTTACTTACAGTGAGACCTGTGGGGAGACCTGAGGGTGGGCGCAACGTTTCTCCAGCAGCGCTGTTAGGTTGGACCGCTGTTACTAGTGGTAATTGCTGAATGACTGGCGCTAGCTAGCTCCCACCAGACCCAGGTGGCGTGCAGTGCAGTAAACTGAAGGGTAGCAAAATTAACTTACAGAACGGCATGTGTAACTGGTCAAATATATTCTGGGCATCCCTAATGATAACAAAAGTGAAGAAACAATATTTTGATTTTTGAATGGCTAACATTGACTTTGGGGTGGTTTAAATTGTTCTTCAGAACGGTTTTGGTATGGTGGTGAAAAGTTAGTCTGGAGCCCTGCCCCAACAGGTCAGCAGACTCAGTGTGAAGGACACGGGGAAAGACAGTCTACAATATGTGTATCCATAACTTAAACTAAAGCTTAATTATATTGAAGTGTACAGTAATATATAAACTATATTGTTATAATTATAATAATAAAATACTTACTTGTCAAGAGTAATGTCTCCTTCCTGCAGAAACATTGCCAATGCCTTGGAGTCAACAGACGGCATTTTGCTCTCTTCATCAGATATTTCGACGCTTTCACAAGGAGTACATTCTTCCAGTGCTTCTTGGAGCGTATAATTCATTTTCCCTGTACTTTTCACCATTATTTCCTCTCCAAAGTCTCCAAAACTCTCAGAACCCACACTTTTTGCCTTTTACAAACGAACGCAGATGGCACTGGCAGCAGGTAGTTCTCCCTTTACGCGCAGACTTCCTTGTTGTGGCTTTAAAGCAACCCACTGATACTGCATATCTTCATTTTCGGAATGTCATTGGCTATATAAAGTGTCAGTCATTAGCACATCAGTTGATATTGGCTTGGTCTTAACATTAATGAAGAGGGTCAGGCACTTCCTTTCAACAGCTCTCGTTGGCTATTGTAGACTATGGACAGGACATGGAAGCTCCTATTGAGTCAAGCGAGGTGTCAATCCAAAGGTCAGAGTGCAGTCGCCGTTCTCATACCAAGATATTGGTAATGTTATTGCAAACAGGAGATATGATGGAGAATATGTGGAAAATTAGGTACATCTGCCGGCTACATTGAAGTAATCCAACAGCAGTCTGTAGGTATTTGTTGATCTAATGGTTTGCCGGATTGGATATCTGGACCTTTGCTAATGTATCAGGATCCTTTCTGTTGGAATGTTATTGATCAGTGGATCATAATGAGGCTTCATGGGTGAATTTGTTTATTTGATGGTGGTCTGAGCTGTGGATTGTACGTGCTGTTGTGACTGTGTCTTGAAATGGTTTGCATCATTCGAAATCTAAGTTTTCCAGACACGTCAGATGAGTTACAGGGCTCCAGACTAACTTTTTACATCGATTGCACAGATACACCCAACGCTTTCATTTGGGTGCACCCAAGAACTTTCACTGGGCCTTTTTGCGCTGCAATAATACATTTTAAGTTACTTTTTAGGATAGTTTCCTTATACATCAGTAATTTCTTAACACATAATGTAAATGCAAATGCTGAAGATGTTGGGTCAGGATTGGGCATTGTACTGAGGACAGAGTTGATGATGTCGGGTCTGGGCTGGGCCAGAGACTGATGTAGCGAGCATCACAGCGTATTTATTGACAAAAAAGGTCAACAATCCTCTTCATTATGAATTACTGGTATGTTTTAAGGTTACAATGTCGCTCGAGGGGGTGCACAGTGTGGTTTCACAAATACACACCCAGACACGACATGTAAAGCTCACCAGTGAAACCAATAAAAATAATTTATTGCACTGATTTTTGGTTGCATGTGCGACTAAAATGGTCTCACTCTGGAACCTTGAGTTACCACTTAAATACAGCATGGCTGTGTACCTAAGTTTTATTACATCAGCATGTTCCGAAATTAACAGCATATTAAATAAATAAGAGGAATAAATGTTGTATGTGGATAGATTAAAGGAAAAAGATTACCTTATTTTGTCCTTGATAAATCCAACCTTTGCTGATCCTGTTAAAAACATCAAACATCTATTGTCAGAATCTTTAATCATGCAAAGTCAAACAGTTACAAATAAACTTCTTAACCTTTTGAAATTAACTGTTTATAATACGGACCTTTGTTTACAGGTGACAGGCCGTGATATTCCCAGAAGCAGTTGGACTGATTGCACAGGTTTGCTTGACAGATGACGCAGCCGTACACACTCTCATGGCGGATGTTCTTCAAGTTGCAGTTCTTGCACCTCTTGGAGATGGCGCTAAGCTTCACCATCCTGTGTCTTTCTTTAACCTTTTCCTCTGGTGCCTCCACCCTCATCCCGCGCGAGCTGGCAATCTCCATGGTCTCAAAGTATTTCTGAGCACATTTGGCGAGCTGGTTTCCCAATCGCTTTCTGAAGTTAACTTGAGTAAAAAGGCCGTCTTGCACCCAGGCCGGTGGGTTCTCTTTGCGGCTCTCCCGCAGCACGATGAAGGCGTTGACAATGCTCAGGTTGACCAGAAACCAAAAGAGGCTGCGCCAGTGTCGGTCCTGAGGGATTCCTCCCAGAGGGTTGCAGGCTAGCAACTGTTTGCAGATGTCAACCCCTCGCATGTTCTCCTGCAGGAGGCTGAAGGCTATGGGGCGGGCAATGGGGTCCAGTTCACCCGCTTTGGTCTGAGACCTCCTCCAAACAGTGTCCTGTTCACCTGGAGCTGCATTAGTTGACAGGCAGCCCATTTCTTTGGTGTCCCTCCAGCGAGTGGCCAGCAGGGGGCCAAACTGTCTCTGCAGGAAGTCCCCAGGTTTCTCAAGCTGGCCCTCCTCCCACAGCTCTTTGGGCAGGATGGAATTACGTGGAGGGAAGGAGCTGGAGGCATAGATGCCCTGGTCCAGAAGCTTCTGCATGAGTGGGACAGACGTAAGTGAATTAGCTAGGTAAAGTTGGTGGTGTTTGTCCTCCAGATCCTTCACCAGCTCCGGCACCACAGTGAAGCCCGGCTCCTGGCCCACCTTCTCCCCCACCTGGATGAAGAAGCGGTGGCAGTAGCCGGACTTGGAATCACAGAGCAGCCACACCTGAGGTTGGGTCTTTGGATTCCCTTTGGCATTGCAGCGCTCCTCCTCCAAGCTGGGCAGCAGCGCTCTGTCGATGCTCAGGCAGCAATTCGGCTTGTAGGCGTCCCACATAGCTCCACCCAGAATATCCAGCATCTGCCTGAAGATGTGCAGCGGGTCACTGGGGTTACTGATGCCACGATACTCATCTGTGGCGAAGCTGCCCATGCGGATACTGGCAGCAATCTGCTTGAAGCGTTTGAAGCTCATGGCGCGGTAGAAGGTATAGCTGTTGTCGTAGTGATTCCAGGACCAGTAATGTGAAAGGTCAGGAAGATTCTGGATCCCCATCAGAATGACCAGGCCGATGAAACCTTTGATCTCATGGGTTGTGACAGGGACCCAGTCTGGGTAGCAGGCGCCCAGGAACTGAGAGGTCTTGACATGGGTGTTGGTCTCGTTGGTGATCAGCTCTACGAGTGCTGAAGGAAAGAGCAGGTTAAAGAAGTCGATGGCGTCCGTGTTCTTGGACAGGAAGTGACGAGGCCCACTGGTCTGTGTGAACGACATGATGGGGGACTTGGAGCTGTTGCTCTCTGATGGATTTTTCCAACACTCTGCTAACCTCCAGGATGGATCAGGCAAGTCCTTGTTCTGGGCTGTTTCCCTCTCTCCTGAGCGCTGATCTTCACTGTGGCAGAACTGGATGTCAGGTTCAATGTAGGCTGAAAAGAAGAGACAAATTTACTTTGATTTATCATTTTTCTGGTAACATCAATATCAAAACAAATTCAGTGTTCCTTAAAACTAACTTAAAACTCAAAGATCTGTAGAGACTTTTCAAATCTCCTGCAGCACAATCCATTTCTTCATTGTTGATCTGGTTTCAGTAAGTGTCGAACTCTCGGTTTCTCCACAACAGAACATCTACCCAGCTAGTCCATACAAACAGGAAGTGGTGCTGAGGGAGCTGCAGCAGCGCCTGATGGAGGTTGTATTTAAAACCCACACTGACATGGGGAGAACATGCAACTCCACACAGAAGGGCTTCCCCAGGGTTCAAACCCTGACCCATTGTTGCTTTTTTAAAGTATGCTTAAATATATAAATCTGAATACATATAACACTATTAACAGATTTATTTAATAAATAAAACCTCACCCAACTATAATAACACTAGAAAGTTACAATACAGTAATACTACTACTACTGCTTCTAATGACCAATAATTGTCTCCATAACTCAGGAGAGACTCAGCAGGTGGACATTTCTTCATTATCAGTTAAGGAGCGGCTGAGATCGTCACAACAATGAGAATATAGCTGGTCAACCTTGACAGTCCACCTTAAATGAGTCTGGTCAGGTTCCAATGGGAGGCTAACTTCACTAACGAACTTCAAGGCGAACCATCTTCACTTTCATCAGCAAGGGGCAAAGAACACACTCGAGCTTGGCTTGGCTCTTGAGTTTAGGCATTTATTTATACTTCACAGTCTGCTCCGTGAGCCGCAGCCTCACTGTCCTCCGCCACGTACGCACACACACTCTCTCTCTTCCTCTCTCGAAACAATCCTGCACTTAAGTGAGCCACCAAAATCTGGGTTGCGATTCATTTTGGCACCGGTCGTATAGGAGCCCCTGCAGTTTCGGTAACAAACCCTACACCTGACTGGGATCCAGAGCTCACTGGGAAACTACATCAGGCACTGAAAGTATTTTGAATTCATTCCTAAATTTGCCAGGAAGCCAGTGTAACAAAACAAGAACCAGGGTTAGTGTGGTATTCAGAGATTTATTGCGACAGGATGATGTGGAGACGTGGACGGGCTGAAGGAGTCATTAGAGAAGTTTCTCTGGATGTTTTTGAGGGTAATAAATTTTAGAAGTTAACACAATGATTCTTCTCTAAACTGGCAGCAGATCATGTTGGAAGCCATCTTGATTTGTAAACACACTGTTCCAGATACAATACTGTTTATTTCTACAGCGTCATGGCGTCAAGGAGCGAGACTGAACCTTCACGTGGGTCAGTTTTATTTACTTTGGCTCCGGCTGAAGCCAGGAGCACACTGTCAGACCTCCCCCACTAGGAAAGGGTTGATTTAAGAGAGACAGAGCACGCAGGAGGAAAAGCTGAGAGCTGAAACACTAAAGTTCAGTTGGCTGATGTCAAATCTGTAGATGTTTTACAGCTTTTATCAGATCTGCAGCAGTCCCTCTTTTGACCTTAATTTTTATCTGAGCGAATATTATGAAATACATACTGCCTGAATGCAATCAGGTCCTGTCAGTCCAAGTTAAACTGTGACAACAGGTCACACGAACACTGGTTACTGGGTGAAATATTGACTTTGGACACTGGAACACTGAACTTGTGACCAGCTGGAAGTCTGTGTTATGTAGAAGAGCTGATTAAGTCAGGAGGTCATGTTACAGAAACATTCATTCATTCATTTACTAATAACCAGATCCTTATGTTATCATTATGAGACATTGTGAGATATGCAGCCCGTCTAATCAAGGTTTTAGTTTGTGGTGGTGATCCCATCAGTTAAGATGGAGCACACACAGGTTTAGGTGACTTCTAACAGCCTGTTTACACAACTCTAAATCAGTGACTTAAATCTGGTGTTGACCCTCAGACTGATTTTCAAGGTTAAAATAAAAACAGGAGCAGATCTGAGAAAAGCGAAGCTTCTTAATACAATATAATAAAATGAACTTGTAACAGGAGGAATTACAAACATGGATCTGTCTCTGATATCAGTAAGTCAATAAAGGTTCAAATGCCTGTAGGATCTTTGGTGTTAGACTCTGGAGTGACAGAGACATCATGATTAAAATTCAGTATGTTTAGGGTTATAGTTCAACTAGGCCATTTAATTGGACTTCTGTCATCGTCCCAGTACACAAGCACGGGAGGGGATTTGATTTAATAACCAAACTATGTCAGACTCCTCTACGATAGGTGGAGATATGCCCCCTTTCAGCTTGTTATGATTGGACCTTTTTCCTGTTGACCTATTACGTCACAGAACAAACAATCGATTAACAAGTTAACTGGTATCATGGTGGACAACATTACAGCTCTGTACATTTTGTCCGTCCAAAAATACACGGCCCTGGATATAGAATTCTCCATGTTGTTACCGGCTTCTTCTTCTGTTACACATTTAATGCTTTCAGGGCGGAAACTGTGGAGCATGTGGAGAGTGACTAGGCTAGTTTGGGTCTGACTGACTGTATACATGCAGGAGGAATTCGAGTCCCAATCACATAAGCTCTTTTTAGATAGGAATTGTGCAAATTTGCAGGAAAGCCCAATCAGTCTTTTTCAGCATTGGCAGTATAAAAACAAAATCGGGGAGTGCAGCAAAATGCCGCCTACCTACTTTTGTTTATACAGAATGCGCCTTTTTCGGGGCAATGGGGGGCGTGAGCAAGTAACAAAACGTGTAGCTCAGCGTGTGACGTAAACAGTGACGTGGGAGGGAAGTCGCGGCTGGTCAGTCCTTCGGCGATTCTCTTGTAAATCGGCTCGTTCTTTACCATTCCTGTCATGTGACAGTTATTGGCCTCTTCATTTGCAAGGGCAAGGAGGGCGCACCAGTTGCTCATCTTTACAGTGTCTGTCAGGTTTGCGTTTCCCTCTTGCTACTAGCTGCTCACTAATTCCTGCTATCAGCTGTTTCCTGTTTATCCACCGCCAGTGGGTCTCACGTGCAGCGTCATCAACAGCTCCTCCCACATGTCTTCAACAGCCCCTCCGGTTGCGGAAGGCCGCCTCGGTCTGTTTAAACTTAAAAGGTTCCGCCAATATGTCTACCCTACGAGGCGGAAAATTGGGCACCTCGGATCAACTCGCCAATCCACCTCTGTGTGTATAAACGGTCGCAGCTTGCCGGCAGAACGGCCCAACATTCGCGGAAAATCTGGCAGTGTAAAAGGGGCTATTATCTGGGTGTGTTAGTCCAACTTTGAGAAATTCGATATAGTCCAATTTCAGTCAGACTGACATGTTTACATGTACTTTAAAAGTCCGATTTCAGTCGGACTAACACAATAAATCAGTGTCCTCTAATGTCATGTAAACGTACTGAGTTTATAAACACCCTTTTACGATTTTTTTTCAACCCTGTTGTTTCTCAATAATTTCTTGAAAAGAAGGATGCAATTTGGAAAAACGAGACACTTAGTTTAAACAGTTGTGTCTGGTTTAAGAGTATTTGTTATTTTCTTTAAAAAAAAACAAACCTCCATCATTTACAATGAAAACATTTTTTATTTATCATTCGGTTTTTTAATTCGGTGCTGTTTACAGACGACCTGCTGTGCTCTGATTAAAAGCATTAGAAGCAAATACACAAAACGATTTTGCAACTTTACAGCTGGAAAATCTGCACAAATACAACAAAAAGAAAGTGTGTAATTCTCAAAGCTCCCCAAAGGGTGAGATGAGCCCCTGACTGCACTGCCAAGCAAATGGTGGCTCAGTAATCCTGAGCTTTCTGCATGTACAATATAAATAAGGTCATATGCAAACATACATTTGGAGCAAATTTGGCCCCTTTCTGTGCAAATGCAAAGGTAGTTCAGTTTAAAATGACCAGCGCTAACAGCCACATGCAGTTTACAGTGAAATTATTAGTCTTGGTGGTAACAAAGTACACTGACAGATTTGGATATTAAATCCTAATACAGTTTCTCTGTGTCACATTTTAACTCCTGTCTGAAGTTTAGAGGAACGCCTCTGCAGCTCGTCAGTCAGAACCTGTAGCTTTTCTGTTTCTCTCTCCCTTTCTCTGCCCGCTGTGTTCTTGGCGTTTAGGCAACATTATTCTCTGGCACATGGATGACTGTAATCAGACAACAAAAGGTGCAAACTGCACACGGATGCAAAACTTTATGGGTCTGTTTGCACTGTGACATCATTAGTACAGTATCCTTTGTGACTCAGACCTTCAGACGAGGCCGATAGCGGTCGCAAACAATGTGAAATTCATGGTGCTATCAGCGGCCGCAATCCATTCTTTGTGAAATCACTCATTGCTGTGTTATCTTAACTGGAAGTGAATCAGCTAAACTCTGATTTCACAGTTTGTGTGTGTGTGTGTGTGTGTGTGTGTGTGTGTGTGTGTTGCAGTCTTACTCCTGGTTCGACAGGTGGCCCTGTAGTGATCTGGGTTCATCAGCAGGTGGTCAGCCATCTGATCTGCAGTGTGAGGCTTATAGTCACAGTCAGAGCACTGCAGCAGGAACACACTGAAACACACAATAAAAAAGGTTTGTCTTCATTAATATCACTTTAACAATGAACACTTTATGTGAGTAGCAATGGACTTGCACCCATCTGTGCGCCCATGGGCATGTAGGTCTTAAATGAGATGTGGTCAGGTGCATTTTAGGCGTATTGCAGACTGTGCCATTGATCAACAAAAACCTGGTCAAAAGTCATAATGGCGCAGTATTTTCCTGCTATTTGAAGGGCGCAATATTCAGATAGTAACATGCTCCTGCAGAGGCCTGTTCACAACGTACGTACGGTCTGTTAGAAACACACACAGGGACACACAGATGATTTGCAGGCCGGTGAAATAATCCATCATTAACGAGGAAAATATTAATATTATTTGTTACATGTGACCTTGTGCTGTATTGCACACCCTACTGAGTGTTTGTTGTGTCTTCTCTCTCCCTATCTCTTCCTCCAGGAGCGCAGGACCTGAGAGCAATTTGGCAGGAGAGAATCAAAGGGAGCTGAGGGGCGGATTGGGGGAGACACAGAGACACATGCCCGCAACAGCCCAGCAGATGTCGTGGGTGATAATTGTCATTCCTGCCTTGTTCCCTAGCACCATTTACCTTGTTGGGTTTTGTTACATTTGTTTGGGTTTGAGATGGCTGGTAGTTCAGTTCTCAGATTTTGTTTGGTTCCATTTAGTTTAGTTTAGTTTAGGGGGATGAACTGGGTGCTATGGCTCGCTGAGTGGCTGCACAGCAACTTCCACATCTTTTATTTCTTTTGGCCGGGATCTCCAACTCCCTTTGTTTCTTTATGCTCTAAGTCTGATTCCGATTTTGCAAACAATAAAATATGCTGATTTTTATCTCTGCAACCTGTGGCATCCTTTATATGTTCCGGTCTCCAGTAGAGCCATGGTTTGTTTTCAGAGGCTGTCACATTATTTAAAGCACGAACATAGCAGAGCAGAGCACAGCTGCTGTCTGACTCCTCATTAAGAGAGATGCTGAGAGCATTTATGCATCAGAAGCAGCATTAATTCCTTGATTATTTCAGACACTAAAAGTTTAGTTATGTTTCCTCTGTCAAGTTTATTGTTTTCCCGCTTAAATGTCCCACGGTATTGCTAAATACAACCCCTTTGCCCCTTGCACTTTACTTCGTGCCCAAATTATGCTCTGTTTAACAGGCAGAAATAGTTGGACTCGCCTTAAACTCACTTTACACCATGTACTGTAGGTTGTCTAAATAAGGCCCGATATCATTTATAGAAAACAGCTTCAGTAGTTAAAATCAAAGCTGAGTTGAAGTAGTTTTAAATCTGATCAGAACTCTGATTGTGTGAAACGCTGATCAACATTCTTACCATTCAGACCAGATGTGATACGTACAGTATGTTGTTCACAGACTCTGGTCCTGTACAGTTTGTGTGTTCACCTTTACCAATAAATGAAGTTGAAGAAGATGAACAGAATTAAATTTAAACTCAGATATTTCACGTTAGAGAGCAGGATACAGAATACAAGAAGAACATTTTCAGACTGTCTGAACACAAACTTCTTCTGTTGTGTATATTAATGTTAAACAGCTCCACATGTAAAAACATCTGTTCTCCATGAAGACAGTAAAACCTGCAGTCTGACAGTAACATTCACATTCATTAATATTCATGTACACTGTTTTGTTGTGATGGTCAAAGGAGTTTCAGTGATGAAGAGCGACACCTGCAGGTCAGACTGAGTCACTGCAGCACTAACACAAATCAGTCACACTGTGATGGACAATAAAGTTTTGTAAGAATTGTGAGCGTGAATGAAACATGAGGAGGTGTCTGTTTGAAAGTCTGATAGTTATTGATTATATAATTTTTTGTTTCCGTTTTATCTGACTCTGCTCTGCTTTTCTCTTTGGGAACAAGTGGTACAACTCAAACTGAAAGCAGCTCAGTGATCGATAAACAATGATTTGATTTGAACGTGATTGATGAGCAGTGGGTCTCACCATGGAGGAGGCAGTCGGTGCAGAGGAAGAACTTTGTCTTTGGATGGCGGCACGTGGTGACTGAAAACAACAAACAACAAGAGTCAGAATCATAGAGGATAAAGACTGAACATCATAAAAGGAAACAAGGAAGATGGTGAATAAATTCATGTTGTTGTTTAGAGACACGAGACACACAGGGAGGAAAATGAGCACAAGATAAAAACATGAATTTTAACATTTCAGTTCATTATTCAATTTAATGTGAGAGTTTCAATTAATGCGTTTTGAATATATTTCCATTTAACTCTCACCATCTGCTTTTCATTTCAGGCTTCTTAACAACCTTTAACTTTTAGTTTCATTTTATTTTATTACTGCAGTACAGTGAGTGGTACTGTGAGTGTGTTCTTACTGGATCATGTGGGTAGCGTAGGCCCTGGAGCAGCAGCTGCTGTAGGGACACAGCAGACAGGTCACGTGAGTTGGGTAGTGAGCCGAGAAGTCGGAGGCGTCGGTTCCACACTCCAAACACACCAACCGGTCTCCATCATATGAGGAAGACCTGCAAGAGACGAGACGAGACGAGGCAATATTTAATCTCAGTACAGATACTACCATGAGTTTTTATACAACTTGTATCCAACATTTAAACACTGATAGAGAGATAGAGCAGCAAATGAGGAATAAGCCGCCGCTAAATAGTCCCCGGCAAAGTCGCTATTTTTATCTGTTTTGTATCATGTAGTTCAGACCAACTGATTTCGACATGACACTCCCCTCTGGCGCCACCCTCAGGAGAAACCTTAAGGTTTTTTAGTAAGTCTGACCTGTTGTGGACTCTGCGGCTGACCGGTTTCTTGGTTGGTGATCGAGGTGATTTCTGGAAGGGAGGGCTCCTCTGGGTCGGAGACTTCTCTGTCTTGATGTTGATTGGCTGGATGAGGGAGGCGGGGCTCTGGAAAGGTCGGCTACCTCCTGATCCCAGAGACCTGATCTTCCCGTAAGTCCTGATCGTCACCTGGAGACACATGAATCAATAATGAGAACAGCCGGGGACGGGACTTGAGTCCAGACAAGCCTTGTAAGGGGTTCAGAGTCTAGTGAGCTGACCTTTGACCCTGGTGGCAGTCCGTCGAGCCTCGCAGGTCGCCGGAAGCTGCGGTGGTTTTCCAGTTTGTGCTGCATTTTGTCCTTCAGGAAGACGAACTGAAGACGACACCTGTTACAGTGGAAGGCCTGGTTGACCTGAGGGAGAAGACGGACGGACAGAGACAAAGAGGACGTTTTATAAAAATGAAACATAAATTATGGATGTAACAGAACTGATCCCCGACTGTTCACTGCAGGATGTTTGGTTCCATACAAAGTAATTACTGTCTAATGAGGTCAACACACCTATCATAACGAACATAAACTCAGTGTAACAACTGTTGTCTGTTAGCTGAACTATGCTAGTCAGGTTAGCATGTTTACCTGTACAGGTCACACAGACAGTCCCTCCTTGATGTCGCAACAACAGTTCTGCACGACCTTGCAATTCCGTCAAATCACCACAACTTAACCACAAATTTGACCATTTAAAACGAGCCCTTCTCTGTAGAGCTACACACAGAGTACTGATTTGCTGTGCCCCACTGTGGGGGTACGAGCTCTGTCACACACACAGTGATAGGGCTAACGGTTGGCATCACATGGCTATCCAACGGTTAGTTAAGAATGAAACAACTGAGTGGAGCTGTTCTGGTGTCGGTGTGAGATTGTTGGGAATGCTGAACGGCTCGGTGTCGGATGTTAGCTGCTACTGTTGCCGCTGTGTGAGCTTATGTCAACTGGGCACAGAGAGCAGGAGGAGAGCGGCTTGAAAACTTTTCCGTGACTTCTGAATGACCCATAATAAACTTTTTATCTTACCAAAATTTCCTTTGCATTTTTACACAGAACCAATCGACGGTGGCATCACTCCACTCTGATGTGTGATAACAAACTGCATCCCAGCATAACACAATTAAAGGAGACGTGACAGGTGTGACATGTAACACAACAGCATCGACCTCATGGTGTGACATAACATACGCGTAAGCAGCACTTAATTGACAATAAGAATGGCATAACATGTCTATCACAACCGTTTAGCTTCTCTGTTACATGGCAACTAATCTCATCCTCTGCTCGGAGGGTAAGGAGCTCCTGAATGTCATTGTTTTCCCAGTTTGCAGACATTTACAGCCACTGTTCTTCTTCTGTGAGTTAGCCTCTAACTGCTAACAGCTGCTATTTAAATCTCCCGCTGCATAACAGGTAATCAATACGTCACACCTCCCCCTCCCTGGTCACGTCTTTCTGGCTTTATGTTTTACACAGACCTCATTTTGGGGCTGTTACTACTTCCGTTTCTGGCTCAGAGGTGAGACAACTCTGCACCCCCTTTCCGTGATCGTACCCTACACAGCATGGCCAGGCCGCATGGCGGCGCAATATTACTGCCTTGTATGCCATGTAAAAGTGGCTAATGTTTGAGGGTGCAGGAAGCTGACACAGATCCTGCGGGAATTGGCAGTAATAGATAAAACACTCTGCAGGAGAGGGCGGTTATGGTCAGATATCAATGAGGAGAGGGCAGGAGCGGGATACTAATCAAAAGTCTCGGGCAGGGCTTTATCTTTCACTGAGAATTATTGATAACAGGTCAGTTGATTGTTAATGTTTCTCAAAATAAATGACAAAAAGCTTGTTTTCTGTTTGTGTTTTCACCAAATACTGAAAACTTACACCAAATATACATATATTATAAAACATATATGTATAGTGATATATATATTATGAGCTGTGTGTGTGTGTGTGTGTGTGTGTGTGTGTGTGTGTGTGTGTGTGTGGTTACCTGGTGTTTCAGCAGGTGCTGCTGGTAGCTGGTGGGGTTTCTGGTCACTTTCAGGCAGAAAACACACAAAAGGAAGCGAGACTCTCTGTGAAAGCTGGCGAAGTGCTGCACTACGTCTGAGTAGAAGGACGAGCGAAATGAACACACCTGAAAATCACACCTGAGTTAATGAGGCCCGAGGGCAGCCGGGTTAATTAGGTCAGAGGTCAGAGGTCGTACTCACCTGGCAGACGTAGGGCATCTCTCCTGGTTTGTGGTTGGACTTCATGTGGTTCAAGAAGGCCGGCTCGTTCTCAAACGCCCACTCACAAATACGACACATACCTGCGAGAGAAAAGAAGTATCATAAGTCCAGTCCAGGAAAACACATTGGTTTTATATTTTCAGGTGTGTGTGACCAGGTGTGGTTCTTACTGGAGGAGAGGGTGGGGCCATGCACCTGCTCCTGGTGGCTCTGGAGCTGACTGCGAGACGAGAACTGTCGGTAACAGAACCTGCAGCACGTCCTCTCATCACCTGCTCCTCGTGCTCCAATCAGCTCTGAGTGCTGGAGCATGTGCTGCATCAACCTGCACACACACACATATAAAAGTAAACATAATGGCTGCTGCAGCAGGACAGTGCAGGAGTGTACAGGTGCTCAGGAGTGTACAGGTGCTCGCTGGTCCCACCTCAGGTTGTTCTCGGCCAGGTGTGAGCAGCTCTGGCAGGTGAAAGTGCAGGTCTTGATCCCCAGTGGTTGAGGTTTCCTCAGACTCAAGTCACCCTCATAAGTTCCGTAGTAAAACTCCTCCACACTCATCACCACTCTGGTGGGGTCGGATGTCGGCGCTGATGATGTCACACCTGGGGTGGTGACGACAGAGGGGGCGGGGCCAGGAGCTGCTGAACCAAGTGACACACAGAGTCATGAAGCACGGTAACCATGGTAACACAATATAGTCGCACTGCACAAGTTTGAATGAGGTGATTGTTAACAGGACCCTGATGTTCCACAGGTGAGAGTTTGGACCAGCTGTGATCAGGTGAGCACTTCCTGCTCTCCTTCACAATAAAAGTCTTGCAGCCCGTAATGAATTCTGTAAAAATTCTTTTGTTTTTATATAATTGTTATGTTAATAAGGGTTTTTGAGGAGACATTTATTCCTGAGATTTCATAGAGAAGGTTATTCATCCACACATCTCATAATTTTTTTAAGATCTTTAAGGCTGAGACGAAGCAGCTTCTGTACCAGCAGTGATTCCTTTCACTTGTTATTTCTGTAATCTGTTATTTTTATTGAGCCGTAACCAAAATGAACCGATAATCTGTCTTCTCAAAGACGAAAATCATTGTGGAATTTCTTTGTTGTACAAATTAGATATTTAAAATTTACAGCAACACAAAGCAAGTAAAACATGTTTATAGACGTATAATTATGAACCAGATTTTAAAAAGTAACCGTAGTACCAGTATCAATAACTGCTCTGCCCGTACCGCGGCTGAACGTGATTCTGGTGACTCCATTGGCCGAGCCAGAGGGAAGGGCGGGGGAACCTCCCACCTTCAGGGAGCTGGCTCCGCCCACCTGGGTCATCTGAAGGTTAACTGGAGAAAACAAAGGATCAATCAATAATCAATGCATATGTCAATCAATCAATCAGTTCTGATCAGATTTCTGTAGGCTAACCAGGTCCTGGCGTGCTGGTGCGGATGGTCAGCGTGGCGGGCAGCTGCATGGTGGTGAAGGTGGAGCCAGGCTGGGTGGGGCCTCTGGAGGGGGCGGGGCCTGGTCTGGTCTGGATTGCCTGGCCTTGAGGGAGGACTGGAGACACGCCTACGCTGGGCCGCACCAACTGACCCAACGACGGGGCTGTGAGGACAGGAAACAGGAAACAGGAGTGATGAGTGACCCAATTGATAATCAGATCTTATTTCTGATTGATTATTGTCTGGTGGCGTTCAGGTGTCCTACACTGGATCAAGGTGAGTGGCTGGACCGTCTGCCCCGGCTGCAGGTTCAACACCAGAGGGGTGCCGTGGTTCATCATCGGGAAACCCTGTACAGTAAACACAAGACATCACAGTGACATCACAGGCACTGAACAGAAGCATGAGCAGAGTGAACCTAACATATGACCACATGACGCCGCTGCTCGCCACCTTACACTGGCTGTGCCTTTTGTATTGATTTCATAATTCTATTGCGCTAAAAGCATTAAATGGCTTCACTCCAAATGCGATGGTTTGTGTATCTGTGTTGAACAGTACAAGGTCACGGTCCGGTGCACACAGCTGCGGACATAATACATTGTATGCAGACTGATGTGTGTGATGTGGAACCTAAGTTCACAAGCGTGAGTGCCCCCCACAAACTTGTATCTGTACACTGTTAGCAACACATGCTGAGGCTCACACAACAAGCTGAGTGGCTGTGAGTCAGTCACTCTCTTTGGCCCCTCTCCAGTGGCTCCCTGTGACTTCAAAAAAATTATATGGAAATGAATAACGGTATTTTTTTATGATTTTAGTTTTTATTCATCACTGTTGTAGGCTGAAAGTGATGTTTACATTCTCCAATTGTGAAAGCGTGTAGCCTATACACTGAATACATTTTTTTATAAACTTTTCGTCACCTAAAATGTGCTTCATCAGTCTACAGTCTGGTCCCTTTCCTCTTAATTTTGCCAAACCTCAATAGCAAACTATAACTCGCAGCATTCACAGACAAACACTTGTCTTTATCTGGACACATTTTCTCCACAAACAGCATGCTAACGTTATTAGCACAAGCCTATGGCATTTTACATTGTATAAATTAGCCTAGCGACTTTTTCCTCTACTCACATGAAGCCAGGGACAACAGCAACATTTAACAAAGGTAAAGTTACAAAATTCAGCTGACAAAACAACTGTTTTACACTAAACATGTTTTCCAAACAAATACAACATGCTAACGTTATTAGCACAAGCCTATGGCATTTTACACTGTATAAATTAGCCTAGCGACTAGCGGAGATTTCCTCTGCTCATATGAAGCCAGGATAAATCACACACAAGACTTAAAATGCTATTTTTGTGGAGGTTTTATTGTCTTCGCAATTTATTGTTTCTTATCTGTGAAATTAAAGTAAACTTTCATTACAAGGCTCAAATATGTTTTGTGCAGCTCTAGGTGTTTTGTTTTCATTTTGATAGTTGAGGGTGCAGATCCCTGCAATTAATGAGAGTTAATGAAACCGCAGAGCTGAACGACCCTGTGGGTTCTTAATCAGCTTCAAAAGCATCAGAGAGAGAACTGAAACACATCAAACACGCTGACGCACACTCAGTGGCATCACCAAGATGTGCCGAACAAAAAACAAAACAAAAAACTAACCTGTGTTATTTACAGTTTCATAAAATGAGAGATACTTCTTAGTTTTACAATAATAACTTTATTTACCAAGTAACAAAATGCTTTACACGCTGTTTATGGAGGTTTTGTTGTGTGAGGCATGAGAAGAGTGCACTGCAGTAATCTAACCAGGATGAAATGAATACATAATTTAATGTGTTTAAGTTCTTGGCAGATAAAAGAAACAGAATTAATAAGCTGTTGAAGCTGAGGTTACAGCCTGTTGTGACTCGTCGCCTTTTGGGTGTTTGTACAGTGTAATACACACACGTTTAAAATGTTCCTGATTTTTTTAATATTAAAAACAATTACCAAAGTTGGCGGTGGAGCAAAATGTTTCCTCAGTCTGTTGTAAATAAATGAAAACTGTTACCTATGTATTTGTTTTCTCCTGCTGTACCTGTGACTTCTGCATCCACCTCTAGTTTGCACTTGTACTAACCCCAGTTTACACAGACTGATTAAACCACCTGAGAACTCCATGTTCATCTTTCTGTAAACATCCACCAACAGTCGTTTTCTGCTTAAGTATGTAACATAGCTTCAAACAAAGCAGAGGGTGTGTTTGTTTTCTGTACCTGTGTGGTGAGGAGGATGGGCTGGGCGTTGTGTGTCCCGGGGGCTGCTGGGAGGAGAAACGTCCCACCTGGCGTCTGCGTCAGGAAGAGGGGCCCCTGATGGGTCTGAGCCATCAGGGTCTGAGCTGCTGCAGGCGTGGAGGAGGCGGGGAGGTGTGAGACAGAGGAAGAGGAGGTGATGACGGAGGAAGTAGGAGGAGCAGGCCTCACAGAGGAGCAGACGATCTGAACAGGAGGTGAAGCTGAGGAACAAGAAAACAGAGACTTGGTGAACTGTTTCTGGTGTTACACATAACAAAGAGACAGCGCAATTCTCACAAACAAAAAAATACTGTCACTGATGATTCACAGTGAAGAAGTTCTAAATGAGTTTAGAGCAGAAGTGAATATACAAATTATTTCTGGATATTCAAACCTCTATCTGTAACACTCAGTACGTTTACATGCACATCGAGCTATGGTTACAGCTCCACTAGGCCATCTAACTGGACTACTGCCCTTGTCCCAGTATACAAGCACAGGAGGGGAATCCATTTAATTACTTAAGTATGTCTGACTCCTCTACGACAGGTGGAGATATGCCTCCTTTCAGCTTGTTAGTGTTGGACCTTTTTCCAGTTGACCTATTACATCACAGACCAAACAATCGAGCCTCATCCAGCTGTTCCAACACTTTTTTGAACAGCTGATGCAGCATGAACTGTGTCTCCTCGTCTGTCCAATAATACACGGCTCTGGATGTAGATTTCACCATTATGTTACCAGCTTCTTCTTCTGTTACACATTTAATACTATTGGACTTCCGGGTCAAAGCCTGGGGCGTAAACTGTGGAGTAGTGCTGCACGATTTGGTAAAAATGTGCGATTGCGAGTATGGTGGACAATATCGCGATTGCGATTACAATATAATTACAATAAAATATAATAAATAAATGGTATCATGAGTCTTTTTGCTTGATTCAGTGTTTCCCCTACATTATATCAGGGGGCACTAACCTGACAGTTATTTTTATGGACAGACAGTGTGTCAATGACCATCAACAGACTGAGCACAGTCAAACACGCTGCTCACACAGCAGCGCAGCACGAACTGTACACACAGCGGAGCGAGCATATGTTGCGTTCAGGCGTTGTCACGTAAGTGACAAATTCCAGCGCCATAGCACAACACAGCAGCATGTCAAGTGGGCCGAACCCGAGCAAAATTGCTCAATTTTTCATTTGTTATGGAGTCCATGATTTCCCTGTGACACTTACAAATGTTTGCTCAACTGTGCTCGGATGTTGTTTTATGAGGCTCTGGCGGCTCTCAGTTGTCTCTTTGTATTTAACGTTACACGGCTCGGCTTTCTCTTTCATGCACTCTTCCTACTTTTCCCTGTGCTGTGCTGTCTCAAGTACTGATATAGATTGGTCGTGTTGCCGCGGGACGTGGTGACTTTAACTTTTAAACTTTTACACAGCACGTCTTTCTGTTCAACGTCCCCGTACCTGAATCCAAAGTATCGCCATGTAACAGACGTTTTTTTCGCCACCAACTCAGCCTGTTCATGGTCGAGCTCATGCTCTTCTTCAGCGTCTGTGTTGGTCACTG
>NC_065511.1:39793015-39845198 GCF_006386435.1 Epinephelus moara
ACAGCACGTCTTTCTGTTCAACGTCGCCGTACCTGAATCCAAATTATCGCCGTGTAACAGACGTTTTTTTCGCCACCAACTCAGCCTGTTCGTGGTCGAGCTCATGCTCTTCTTCAGCGTCTGTGTTGGTCACTGGTGCACGCCGGCTGCATGCACCAGCGTCTGTGTTGGTCACTGGTGCACGCCGGCTGCATGCACCAGGATAGCTTGTGGGCGTGATGTCAACAAACTCCACACACTACAGCTTGTGGGCGTGATGTCAACAAACTCCACACACTACAGGAGAGGCAGTCACGTTCACAGGCACAAACGTTAACATTTATTTAGCCTACATTAAATCGCAAATCGCAGCCTTTTATGCGGTTATGTAATCGCACAGCCTGACATCGCGATTGCGATTAGATTAATCGTGCAGCACTACTGTGGAGCATGCTCAGAGTGCCTCGGTCAGTTTGGGTCTGATTTACTGTATACAAGCAGGAATTCAACTCCCAATCACATTATCTGGGTGTGTTAGTCTGACTTTGAGAATTTTGATGTAGTACGATCTCAGTCGGACTAACATGTTCACATGTATTTAAAAAGTCTGGTTTCAGTCAAACTAACACAATGAATCATTTTTCTTTGAAAGTGTATCCGTATCTTAGCCGTTTTAAACTAAATACATTTAACTGATCCTCTTTTTCGGAGCTTTGTTTGTTTACTCAAATAGCACATTGTGTCATCGGCAGAAACAGGTTGTGGAAAATTTGGGGAGATGCTTGCTGCATTGCTCAGGGACAGTTTGTTCCTGAATACGTAGCATTTATCAGGTTGACAAGCAGAACTGTGTGCATTCAGTGGAATGTGTTAACAGGGACCACTTTGCATTGAAACTATTAGTCTTTCAAATACTTTGAACACTTGGTCCACCACCCATCTACTCCTTCGGGTTATCTACTACGATATTATACTCATTTGTATTATTTATACATATTTACTATGATTACTTTTACTTTTTGCAATCCAGTATGCCACCATTTTATCACAAATAATATCATTACTGTGATATTTAACTTTATAGCACAATTTCCTTACATCACGCACCCCAATCATACACACACTCACACACACACACACTCACACACACACACACACACACACACACAGATACCTGTTGGAGGTGTGACAGGTGGAGGAGTCCTGGGGGGCGGAGTCTCAGATGCTGGAAGAGGAGACATAGAGTCCTCCACTGGACAAACAGAAACACAGATAGTGTTATTATCATTATTATTATTATTAAAAGGGAAATCAGCTGTTGGTCATTAATTTTCTGTCAGTTGTCTGATGAACAGACTAACTGCAGTTGTATAAACTGTTGTGAAGTTTAACTGCGTGTGTGAATGTGTGTGTGTGTGTGTGTGTGTTCTCACCTGGCTCGCAGTAGCTGTCGAAGAAGTCCATGTCATCTTCCTCCACATTGTCGTCCACCTGTTGCCATGGCTCCAGCTCCTCCTCCTCGCACTCCATAAACAACTCCGTATCCATGTTGCTATGGAAACCAAGAGAAACTGTCAGCGTCACGACGTGTGGCAGAACTTCAAACAACCTCCATCTGTCATCATCGTCATCATCATCATCATAATAAAACAACACTAAACTCTGTTTATTATTCTCATGAAATGAAGTCAAACAGGAGCTTCACATTTAAGAGTCATTAACAGGAATCAAACCACACTGTCCCTTTAACAGCCTCTGTTCCGGAGCTTTCAATCATATCACATGAACCTCACTACAAGAGGGAGCTGCCCAGATGTCAATGAAGATGGCGTTAAGTTTCAAAGTCCCTGTAAAGATCTAATGGTGCCACAAGATAAGGTAACCAAACCTATCAGAGTCACACAGCAGTCATGTGCCCATTTGGCTGTTTTTACATTTGGAGAACAGAACAAAAACTGAAAGCAAGACTGGCGGAACATAACCATTACCACAGGCTGTACATGCTTATTATTGTTAATAAATACCAATAATTTATTTCACCAGTCACCAGAACCAAATGATGATGGATAACAGAGAGTAATTTACAACACCATCTTTAGTGTCCTTGCGTGCAAAAGGCTGTTTGACTTTCACTTAGCTCCTGCAGCCTGTAGCTTTTTCTGTCAAGATGTTTTCATTGTTTACATAACTCCTGCAGGGAAAGCAACATGTTGTCACACCACTGACTTCACGGAGGCAGGAAGATTTTCCAGTTCTGTTTTATCTCCGTCATCTCCGACTCGGACAGTGGCCCTGGTGTCCAGAAAAGGGCAGCTGCAGGCTAACGGTACCGGTAAGCTCCACTGTGTCGTCTTTGACATGTTTTTTTCTTGCATGCATGCAAGGTGGAATTTTTAAAACCAAAAAATCTCACTAACAGCAGACACAGCTCCTGTCTTAAGCTCAAGTTATTCCAGTGCATCTCTGGACTATTTGGTCTCTTTCTTAATCCTTTATTTTTTCTGGTATTAAATGTAGCTAAAACTCCCAATTTGCGATGTCATAGGGTGCAAAAACTGGAGCTGCTCCAGACACAATGAATGGTGAAAGATGTTCTAGATCACACTGAGGGAGCAAATGGGAACATATTCTGTTTCAGAACTGAGAGCACTACCATAGGATAAAGCTCATTTTGGTATGAAAACTAGAACAAACATTCTGTGCATTTGTCTCTCATTCATTGTCTATGGAGCAGCTCCAGTCTTTACACCATGTGACATCACAAGTTTTAGACTTCTCTGATTTCTGGCTTTGAGAGAGAGCAGCTCAAGTTCACAAATGTTGACTGAACGTTAGTAGACTATGGAAAAACATAGTGGAAATCTTAATTTAGGTGGTGTTCCACAGTCAAAGACCCCTCAGTTTTCATAACACAGTATACCCTGAAATTGTTTTAATGCTGAAACTCCAGTTACGACATTAACTTTTCTGATTACCAAAGTTTAGCATGACAAACAGACTGATGACACTGACACCGTTTTGAATAAGAGCTGCAGATTTAAAGTCATTAAAAATAAACACCATTGATAAATTGTTAATTATTGGGTATAAATATTTGGGAAAAAAATCTGATGTTGTCGCTCTTTGTCAGTTGCATCTGTTATTTGCAGTGGTGGAAGAAATATTCAGATCTTTAACTGCCGTCAAACAACCGACACCACACTGTAAATACTGTACACAAGCATACAAGCATAAGTCCTGCATTGAAACTGACCCTTTAGAAAAAGTCTGAAAGTATAATCACGATTTATTTCAGTGCAAAAGTGTACCCTTTGACAAACTGTTATATATGGTATGGTTAGATTATTATTACAGATGCATTACAGCAATAGCAGGATTGTAGTTAGCTGAGGTGGAGCTCATATTGATTATATAATCATAAAGCAGCATATTGTCACATTTGTGAAGCTGGAACCATTAAATAGTTTTACATGACAAATGATTTCAACCATCAAAATAGTCACGTTATTTTTTTGTCAGCCGTGTAAGCCATACCTGTACATGTCCATACGCTCTGTGTGTAACCATCTGTATTTGTAACGTTAAAGTAACTAAAGCCGTCAGATAAATGAAGTGGAGTAAAAGTATAAAGTGGTAAGTGTCAAGTACAAGCACCTTACATTTGTACTTAAGTAAAAGTACTTAGTTACATTCCAGCTCTGCTTATTTGTATGGTTTTAAATAAAGTTGTAATCTCGTAGTAACTCGATGCGGCCTCAGAGGGCGCTCCGCTCCGCCTGCTCCTCTCCGGGCTTTGTGTTAGTTTCCCCGCAGGAGGAGCGTTCATGTCCCGGTGGGAGAAAACTTTCAGCCCGGGCGGGTAAAGACACACTGCAGGGGCCGGCTGCACCAGTGAAAGCTGAACCCGGGTACCTGTGACCGCAGGAGCGGGCTGAAGACCCGGTTCAGCCCACCGCCGCACGCACGGTCAGCCGCGGTGCGTTTGGATCACAACAGCCTGTCTGCACCGCCCCACCGGCGGCAGCTAGCTGTAACACACCAAGCGCTTCCTCCATGTACCTGTCGGCACGGTGTAACGGAGTTGCGTGATAACGCAGATCGGACCGGGTGCAGCTGTGCGGGGCTTACCTGCTGCGGGAGCTGCGGAGCTCGGACGCGGAGCAAGGACGGGTTCGCACGGTTCTTCTTCGGGCGCGCTCCGGTTCAGGAGGCTGTGGTCGGGACTTCCTCCTGCTGCAGCTGCGGATTGGCCGACAACGACTGTACGTCACTTCCTGCTCAGAGCAGCGCGGCCTCTCATTGGTCGGTGGGAGTCCCTCCAACTGCAGCGAGCTGCGGGTTTTTCAGGCTGGAGGGTTTAACGGGCTCCGCAGCGGCCGGTGGGACTTCGGTAACCCGGTGCACTGGCCAGAAAACAACAAGAAGAACAGTCGAACAAACAAACAACAAAAACAAGCTGAGAGCGCGGAGGAGAGAGGCGCCAAAACAACACCACACACACTCTCAGGGCAGGACGCCATTTTGTTTTTATTGTTTGTGGCGGGGGCGGGGCAACAGAGTGACGTCAGAGGCGAGGCTGAAATATTTATTTTTTATTTACTTTGTAGCAATGGAGAAGTGTTGCGCTCTCTACTACGACTAAATAATACATTACAAAATTAAAAATATATAACAAAAATAAAACAGATTTACAGGATGCAGAACTGTAGTGATTTATGTTTTTATACTGTTACTATTGTACTACTGTTACTACAATTCTAGGTATGAAAGTTCAACAAATTCATTTCAGAAATAATAAAACACACTGTCAAAACTATAACATATATTTAGTCAAAATATTTCTATATAATGAGTGATGCAATGTAACAAAGTACATTTGCTAGTACTTTTCTATTTAATGGTGAGGTACTTATACTTTACTTGAGTATTTCCATTTTATTTTACTTTATAATTCCGGTCCATTACATCTCAGAGGTGGAATATTGTACTTTTTACTGCACTACATTTATCTGACAGCTTTAGTTACTTTACAAATTCAGATTATTAATACAAAATGCAATTAAATAATAAATGTAATTTATTTGTATTATATTGATTTAACTACCCAGCTCTACACAAAGTCATTAAACTGATGCAGTGGATTGTTGTTTTGCAGATCCTGTTGACACACAGGTTACTTTATTTTGGCGACCTAATAACAGGAAATGGAAACCAACACAAAGTGAGACTTGTGTCACTTTATTTTGGTGATCTGAATAACAGGAAATGACACCGACAATATTTGACTCCTGCAAATATTTAAAACAGCACCTACGACAGATAACTGGCTGGAAATCATTAGTGATTATACAAATGAAAACAGGAAGTAAAACAGTAAGTAAAAGTATACAAAGGTAAAATGACAATGTGCACACTGACTGACCTCATAGCTGTGTTTCTTTTCTCTCTAACAACCAAGATAATAAAGGCAATAAATCCATTTTAACTGAAGCACACTCTCTTGAAGCTAATGAGGATCCAACTGAGAAACAAAGAACACATTATTATCTTTACTATTATTATTACAAGTAGTCATTTTAAGTTTAAGGGTATAGTTAAAGAATCTCAGTAGTAGTACTAATAAATCAAAAAGATCTGAAACATGTACAGCTGAATTATATAATTTACTTACAAGAACAAACATAGCATCTGTTTATTGTAAATGAACCATAATTCATCATGACACACTGAGCAAAACCCAACCTGGAGACCTCCATACAGACATATAAAGACGCACACATGGTGATAATAATCTTAAAGTTAATCTGTTGTTAATGTTGTAGATGTGTGGTTTCCATCAGACGGAGATCCTTACTGTCCATGTGCTCTCTCACTGATCCCAGAGCAGCTCAGTGTGCAGGATAATCTGCTCTAATCTGAGTTAATCTGTCCCCTCCCCCCCTCCTCTGTGTCCTGGCTCGGCTCGGCTCTCTTTCTGTCTTCAGTCTGTTCTGAGCTGCAGGGATGAAAGCTGCGGCTCCAGGAGGATTCCTGGTGCTGCCGTGGCCCGGCTTTGGCGGCTCGGACCCGGAGCCGGAGCCCGTGGAGGAGAGCCGGGGCGGGTTTATGCTGAGATGTGGAGCTCTGCTGGGACTCACTCTGATCTGTAAGATTTAACTTCTGATTAATGATTAATAACTTGAGATAACCAGACAGTGTTTATATTTCTATTGCAACATGTTCAGATTCAGATTCAAGTGAAACATTTATTTATTCATTTCTTATTTCCTGTGATGGAAAATTGAGATTAAAACGTATGTGGATAAACAGAATCAGGTAACATGTGCATGTGTCTGTGTAGACACTGACAGATACTTAATTAGGTACATCCGTACAGTCTGATCCATCAAAGTAGCTCTGCTATAAAGTCTTCCTTTACACAAATAATATTCAGGTTTGACTTATTAATTTAATTACATGTTTATTACTGTTTATCACAGTTTAAGGTGGTGCTGGACATTATATTCACAGTTCTCTAATATTTTGTCCACTTTATTTACATACTGAGAGGGTCAGATTATGAAGACACCTCTCAGTATAATGCAGTCAGATCACATCCCCAGTCGTATTGTGCACCCATTTAACATTCATTCATTCATTCATTTTCCGTAACTGCTTCTCTTGTTAGGGGTTGTGGGGGGGCTGGAGCCTATCCCAGCTGACATTGGGCGAGAGGCAGGGCTCACCCTGGACAGGTCACCAGACTATCGCAGGGCTGACACATAGAGACAGACAACCATTCACACTCACATTCACACCTACGGACAATTTAGAGTCACCAGTTAACCTGCATGTCTTTGGACTGTGGGAGGAAGCTGGAGCACCTGGAGGAAACCCACACTGACACAAGGAGAACATGCAAACTCTGCACGAAAGGGCTTCCCCACCCTGGGTTCAAACCGGGAACCCTCTTGCTGTGAGGCGACAGTGCCAATTTGTTCCCTCTGAGGAAAGTGGTATCTGTGATGGTTCCAGATAATGAACAAGGCATTTTACAGGGAACTTAACAGCTACACGGAGTATTCGTCAGACTTTGTTTTTCTCTCCCTGACGGATGCTACTATCCTGTCAGTGTACACACGTGATCAGCTGGGGGCCTGCAAAAGCCTTCCATATTAGCATATTAATTAGGCTAATTCAAAAATGTAAGGAGGGGAAAAAATGCGTTATGGTATTTAGCATATCCAGCGTTTTTTTCTTCTTATATTGAAGCAACTCCCTCAGAAAATTGACATGGAAATACTTTTATTAGGACAACACATTCTCACTCCGACCTCGTCACAATTCGATGTTTGGTCATGGACCTTCTGCCTCCAGATACGACATGAAAGGTACCCTAGGTGTGTTGGTTGACGAGGTTCTGGGATGCCGTGTCAAGTTCTGCCTGTTACATGCATTGTTTTCTTTCAAGATCCTCTCTGTTTTCACAGGAAATTTAATGTTTACATACAGTCTCTTTCAAAATAAATGCACTACGTCAGTACAACAATGCAAATTGCCAATTTATTCCACCAAAGAGTAACGCACATGGTTGGGTTTAGGAATGATCAGGATTTCGCTTTATAATCTTAGGGGCATGAACAAGGCTCTCCTGGGTGAAAGTCGGTGTTTGTCGGACTCATCCACCACCCCTCCTGTCCGCACTACTTGGACTTTTGTCATCTTAATTTTTGTTCTTGACCTGTCATGTGTCCCCCTGACGCCGCTGAGCACCGTTAAACTATAACCGCGACCGACTGCATATCATGCCGACGTTAAAGGACAGCTTTTTCTATCAGTGTCTGATACCGCAAGAAAGTGCCCAAGCACCAGATTTGACAACTTTAATGTGAGACCAGGCTGATTAGGAATGACTTACCAACCCTGACCATATGTATTTGACCCACAGGTACTAAAGATGTTATAAATCCATCTGTCAGCTTCTTATTTGGGGTAGACGTGGCGGGTTCGGTAGGCTTACTAGAAAAATATCAAACGATAAAAAGACGCGTCCTGAGTAAGTTATTAATAACTTACAAAAATATTGTGTGCAATAGTCCACCTTCCACCTTCTCTTCCCCTCTCTTTTTTACACACTCCGCATCGCTGTATCCATGTCTCTGTGCAACTACATGCATAAAGTTTGCATTGTTTATTTATTTGTTTGTTTCCTGAGAGTCCGGCCCCAACAGTGTGCGTAATAATTTTCTGGTCCTTGGACAAATATAGTAGATGACTCCTGATGTACGCAGTCGCTGCCTCTCTGTGTTTGGTCTAACACAGCCAATTATCAGTGATCAAACCCAATTCCTCCATTTATCCCGGCTCCCTCCCACTCCTGTTTCACTCTGACATACGTCATGTTACTGAAGCTAGATACTCTCAAAATTCAGTTTCACCAGGACTTCGAATTCTGGTTGTTCCTTGGTTCTGAGTCTTTGAACACAAGGTGCAACACCTCTTCCTAACTGGACGCAGTCCGAATGAGCATGCAAATGACCATCAGATTGTTTCAGTGTTTCTCAACAACCTGCTCTGTGTGTCAGTGAACAGGTTAAATGTCGTGTTGCTTGTTTGAACAACCTCTCTTTTTAGGGAAGCTTCACCCACCTCCAACCTATTTTCAGAGCAACAACAAGCTGTTGCTGTTTCGCTCAGGGCTCCATAGGCTCCCTGAATGTTTTGTCACTCATAGTACATCTAAAAACTTTTACACTCCATTTGCCAGAGTTGGCTCGCTATTTGTCAGTGGAGATGTGACAAATAGATGACATGAAAATGTGAAAACACTGGCCTGCAAATATTTTGCATCAAAACTATTCATATGGAGAGGGATGTGAATTTGCGACAGTTGCAATGCTTGTTTAGTCAAATAGATTGAC
The DNA here is from genome assembly GCF_006386435.1 of Epinephelus moara. Taxonomy (NCBI): domain Eukaryota; kingdom Metazoa; phylum Chordata; class Actinopteri; order Perciformes; family Serranidae; genus Epinephelus; species Epinephelus moara. The sequence continues at coordinate 39,801,895 of NC_065511.1, forward strand.
TGTTGTTGCTGTAATCTATCAACACTCAGGATGTGTGCACGTCAACGACTGCAGTTAAATGTCAGCGGAAAACAGAATCTATATAAAGTGTGCTGTTCAGTAACATGAAACATGCTGACATCACATGCACACTGAGCAGTTTGTTACATCAGCTGATTATCAGGTTGTTATTAACTCAACAATCCTGTTTTCTGCTGACTCAGCTCTTCACACTGCTCGCACTGCAACTGAGGGAACTCAGCTAATTTTCTGTTTCACTACAGGGCTCACTCTTTCCTCTATCCAGATAATTTACTCCTTTATTAATCATTATTTTAAGTCTTATTTCTTTGACTGACTGCCTGTTTGTTTATTCACATAGTTGTTTATGTATGTACATATTCAGATGTTTGCAGCATGCATATAAAAGTTATATTTCTTTAGAATAAGAAAACTAAAAAATCAGGTAGTATCATTTTATTTCATTTAAAGATATGAATATAATAATATATATTATGTTTTTGTTTTAATTTTGTGTGAACAAAATAATAATGTGAAGTTTTTCTTCTTAAAACATTTAAAACGTTTTGTGATGGTGTGAACAGGTGTGGCCGTGTTGAGGAGATGGATTGCAGGTGGAGTGTGTCGCTCTACGGTTCGATTGGATGGAAAGACGGTTCTTATCACCGGAGCAAACACAGGCATCGGCAAAGAGACCAGCAGAGACATGGCAAGCAGAGGTCAGAATTTTTAACCTACATTATGGGGACATACACCCATTTATGTGGTCAAACTATGGAAACATTCACCTGTAGACATGGTCACACTGTGGGGACATACACTTGTTTATATGGTCACACTGTGGGGACATACACTTGTTTATACGGTCACACTGTGGGGACATACACTTGTTTATATGGTCACACTGTGGGGACATACAGTACACCTATTTTACCTGGTCAGATTGTGGAGACATATGCTTGTTTACACAGTCACACTGTGAGGACATACACTTGTTTACATGGTCACACTGTGGGGACATACACTTGTTTAAATGGTGACACTGTGGGGACATACACCTGCTACCATCACCTTGTGTGGACATAAAGTACACCTATTTACTTGGTCGCATTGTAGGGACATATGCCTATTTACACGGTCACACTGTGGGGACATACACTTGTTTACACGGTCACACTGTGGGGACATACACTTGTTTAAATGGTGACACTGTGGGGACATACACTTGGTCACACGGTCACACTATGGGGACGGACACCTATTGATACAGTCATATTGTGGGGACTCACCTCCCTCTAGGGATCTAACGTCCCCACAATAAGCATTATTCATTTCAAGATTTAAGGTAAAGGTAGGCTGGGTATGTTTTTGTCTCTGTGACAGGAGTTTTCAAAGAAGCTTGTGTACATACAGTACACACTCTATACTGTCAGCATGGAGAACTGAACTGATTTAATGAGTATCTCCTACTTGTTGATGCTGACAGATGGTATTTATTAACAACAGGTGTCAATCACATGATGACCACTTCAAATTAAAACTACATTTTATAATTTATTAGTTGATGTTTTTGTTTTCTGAGTGACTACAGAACATCATCACTTTCATTAATACCAACAGACTTTCCTAAAAATGTGCTAATTTAAGATCGAATGCTGCATCAGCACATTTACAGTGTGAACACACACAGTCAGAGGTCAGAGGTCAAAGTAACATTCAGTAAATCTCAGAGAGGCTGAAACCACCTGAGCCGATTACAAGGATTATTACTTCCTGTGTGTGTGTGTGTGTGTGTGTGTGTGTGTGTGTGTGTGTGTGTGTGTTTTTAATCAAACACCCCAATCACCATTGGGGTTGCTGTGGCTCAGGAGGTAAAGCAGGCGTCCACTAATCAGACGGGCGGTTGTTTAATCGATGCAGTCTATAAGACGAAGTGTCCTTGCGCAAGTTACTACCTGAACTCTAAATCTCTCCTGATGGCTCGATGTGTGAGTGAGTGTGAATGTTTATCTCTGCCATCGGTGTATGAATGTGTGAGTGGTGCTTGTGTTGTAAAGTGCTCTGAATGGTCACTAAGAAAGAAGAACGCTGTATAAATGCAGTAGATTTAGCATTTACCACACGGGCCCCTGCAACAACTTAAAGACATCCATCACCAGCTGGGTGGTTGAAGGGGCCTGGATGGTGATGGGTATGTTTGATTCGATATAGGGACATGGGTGGTCATGGTTGTATTTGATTCATTGTCAGGGCCCAGGTGGTGAGTGTGAGTGTGTTTGATTCATTGTAGGGTCTCGGGTGGTGATGGGTGTGTTTGATTCATTGTAGGATCTCGGGTGGTAATGGGTGTGTTTGATTCGTTGCAGGGGCCCGGGTGGTGATGGCATGCAGAGACTTGACCCGGGCGGAGCGGGCAGCTGAGGAGATCCGTCAGTCGACAGGAAATGGTAATGTGGTGATCAGACACCTGGACCTCGCCTCCCTTTACTCCGTCAGACAGTTCGCTAAAGACTTCTTGGACACTGAGGACAGACTGGACATCCTCATCAACAATGCAGGTGAGTTCACCTGTCTGTCTGTCTGCTCACCTGTCTCTCTGTCCACCTGTCTGCTCACCTGTGTGTTCCTCCACCTGTCTGTCTGCAGGAGTGATGATGTGTCCAAGATGGCTGACAGAGGACGGTTTTGAGACTCAGCTGGCTGTCAATCATCTGGGTCACTTCCTGTTGACCAATATGCTGCTGCCAAAGCTGAAGAGCTCCGCCCCCAGCCGCGTGATCACTGTGTCATCCATCGCCCACAGAGGAGGTACGACCTCTGACCTTTAATGTTTCTCTATGGTGTTAACAATGTTTGTTGGTGTTGACTCAGTCTCTGTGTTTCTCTTCAGGTCGTATCGACTTCGAGGACTTGTTCTTCAGCAAGAAGAAGTACAGTTCTCTAGAGAGCTACAGACAGAGCAAACTGGCCAACGTCCTGTTCGCCAGGGAACTCGCCCGACGACTCAGAGGTCCCAAAAAACACTCAGTAACACTAACACTCAGAGGGCCCCACAAACATTCAACACCAGAAACACTCAAAGGTTCCCAAAAACACTCAGTAACAGACACACTTAGGTCCCAACACACACTCAACACAACAAACACTCGAGGTCCTCATAAACACTAAACACCAGTAAAATATTAATATTTGACTATGAATAAAAAAAGAAACTAAGAGCAATATAAACAATAAGGTGACTCAGCGTTGGTTGTTGTCAGTGCTCTGTGAGATTAGTTAGCAAAAACAGAGCATCATTTAAACCTGTTTTTAAGCCATCGATGGTTTGTACCTTAAGTGAAATTGAAGGCTCTGTAGTCACCTCAGACCTGAGATGTGATTGGCTGTTCAGATGACTGCAGTACCTGTAAACACCTGTTGTTTCTACGACCTGATTCTGACCTCCGTGTCTCTCTCCAGGCTCTTGTGTGTACTCGTTCTCTCTCCACCCGGGTGTAATCCGGACTGAACTGGGTCGTCATGTTCACGGCTGGTTCCCCCTGCTGGGGGCGCTGCTGAGCCTCCCATCCCTGCTGCTCATGAAGACTCCCTATCAGGGCTGTCAGACTACTGTGTACTGCGCCGTGATGCCGGGACTGGAGAGCCTGTCCGGACGATACTTCAGGTAGGGGGCGGGTCTGGAAATACAAAAACACATCTCTTCAACTTATCTATACTCATTTTACTTTTTTATAACTTCTATAGTTTTTCTATAATCACAGCTAAAGTTTTATGCTTTTTTAAAAAGAGTTTATTAGAGTATATAATGGGTGGTTATTATTCTGTAATGGAGTGACATCACCACAGACTTTTCTGAAAAATAAAACCCTAAAAGTCTGTTACTCCCACAGAATCTGCAGTTCATACCTATTTTTTGCATTAAAATGTTGACAAACTCATCGTCTCTCTCAGTGTCACATTTTAAGTCAGTACTTAATACTTTCATTTTGGTTCTCAAAACAACAGCAGAGACATTCACTGGTCTCATTACCTCACACTTTAACAGACTGCTTTCATTTCTCACTTTTCAACTGACACTTTAATTTCTCACCGTTTCACTGCCGTTGACATTTCACGGCTTCACAAAGTGATTTCTCAGGTTTTCTCACTGCTAACACGCCCACTGCTTATACACAGATTATTAAATATTCAATTATTTCTCAACTTCACTCAGTGCATCTACTTAAATTGACACTTCAGCTTCTTTAAGCAAATTTAAACAGTTACAAATCTCTCTGAAGAGAATTTTTCAGAGAGAAAACTTAAATTCTTTAAGCTAATTTAGCGTTTTCTACTTGTATGTATACTCTGTGTATGTTTCTCCTATATGACCACATCATGGGGACTGAACTTACATTTGAGGACAACACTTGGCCACACCAGTAAAATGTATCTGCGTGTCTTCATGAAACAGGTAGAGCAAGAAGTCTGGTGATATACTGACAGGGTCAGGTGGGGAAGTACTGTCACTGGTGAGCTTATGGCTAACATGCTAGTCAGCCAGAAACATGCTAGCTCTACTCAGTCATAAGCTGTGTTCGAAACCGTCCACTCACTCACTCACTATTCCCTATTTTGTGTTTACTATATAGTGCACTACAGGTGGAACGACTGAATGAGATTTCGGACACTAACTGAAATTTCTTCTCCTCTGGCAAAAGACGACCGCATTGCATTGTGGTATACGCGAGTAAAATGTAGGGTACATCGTTTGTTCACTCACATTTGCTGTGCATTGTGGGTATTTTATAGTCCACTATATAGTGAATGAAATTAACCGCGGAGAATTCGAACAACACTACAAAATGGCGAACACACTATATAGTGCACTATATTCGTGATAGGGAGCGATTTTGAACACAGCTATAGACTGTATAATAAAAATGGACGACACGACAGCTCCCCAAAGCTGAAGCCAAAACATCTCAATTGCTCCCCTGGTGGCTGGCTGCAGTATAGGTCATAAACCCCGCCCCCTCCATGTTAGCTAAAGGGACAGGGGCCAAACTAAAACATCAGAGTACACGTCCAATTTTTTTCCCCCCAAGATGGTTTCTGTCATTTTAGGTAGCTCTTTTCACATATTTGTTCTGATGTATGTTTAAGTTTTCGTTTTTCTCATAAGTTTGGGTTTAATTTTTAATTTATCTGATGCGATTAAAACGGTGTTTGAAGTCATGGTGGACAGCTGTGTGTGCCAATTGGTATGCTCACGATCAGTGGCACTGCTTGTGATTGCTTGGATGGGTTTATTGGCGGGAACTTGATACAGCACAAATCACTACTGCGCAGACTCTGGCTCCAAATTACGTCACCAGCGCAAGATGGCAGCGGTTGTATCCTGGATATTTTGGCTTCATTTGTGCACAGTGGGAGGAAGTGGAAACACGTCATCCATCTGTATATACAGTCTGCGGTCACAAGTTCTCTGAGATCCTGTTTTGTTGTGAGTCTGCAGGGAATTGATGTAAATCAATCTGATGTCCTCATAAATCATAAAAATGAGTTTATCTGTGTTTGTTGTCAGTGACTGTGCAGAGAAGGAAGTAGCTCCAGAGGGGCGGGATGACCTTGTGGCGAAGAGGCTGTGGGAGGAGAGCGCCCGATTGGTCGGGTTAAAGGACACGTGCTGACCTCTGACCTCGGTCCTGATATCTGTGTGCAGCAGGAAAAAAGGAAGCTAAGCATCAACAGACTGTGGCGCCCCCATCAGGTCAGACAGGATTACAACGAGCATCAGTGAGAAACTGTGATTGACAGCTAAGGGGAGCCAATCAGAGGCTTCCCGAGGGCAGGATGGGAGAAATAAATTGAAAAAACGATAAATAATAATTGTAATAATTTGACCGAGTATATCAAGGGTTAATTAGTTAGATATCAAGTCATAATTTGAAGATATTTTTGAGAATTTGTATTTTTTCGTTCACTTATTTTCCATAAAAACTCAGAACCAAACATGGATCTCATCTCAGTTTTTAAACAGCTGTGATGTTACGAAAAATATTGTGGTTGTTGTTAGGACACATGCCTGTATGAACTGGAGTGCTTGAGAACGCAGTGCCTGATTGGACGGTGTTTAACTGTGACCTTCGATCTGCAGTAATGTCACAGGTGATTTTTAAATAAAGGTTGGACTGAATGGTTTTCTGGTTTCAAGATACAGTTTCCTCCAGAGCAGTCTTCAAATACAAAATGTTTCCTTAATGTTTCATCAAAGTTTCCTTGATGTTTCCTTCATGTTCCCATTATGTTCGTCGATGTTCCCTTTAAATTTATCTGCTATTCTGTTAATTTTTCCTTCATTTTCGCTGTTCTTTCTTTATGTTTCGTCACATTTCTTTCACGTGTCTTCGCTGTGTCCTTGATGTTCCCATCAGTTCTCCTTCATCTTTGTTGTTTGTTTCCTTCACACTCCCCTCGTTTCGTGATGATTTTCTTCATGTTCCTTTAATTCACTCACCTTCTCTTCATCTTCTTAATGTTCCTGACATGTTCTCTTTTTGTTGTCTTAATGTTCCGTTTGAGTTTCCTTAATGTTTGCTCCACTTGAGTCGGCAATACTTGAGGGTGTTTGTCTTCAGCTGTGTGAATACGAGGAGCTCTGTTTGTTCCATTAAAGGTTGACAGAAGTAAAAACAGTTCAATGTTTTGTATATTCAGGAAGTCAGATTAAGAAGCTTCATGTTTAACGGTGTGTTTTTGAGTTTAGATCAAAATAAATAAAATTCACGTTAACTCGATAAAGTAGATATTTTGTTTTAATAAATTTCATGTTTCAAACTCTTTGAATTTTTGGTTTCATGAAACAGAACTTGATACTTGTCTGTAACATGAGGTCTTGTAAAGATGATGATGATCCATCCATCCATTATCATCCACATAACTGGGGCCCGGTTGTGTGGTCAGCTGGCAAAACATATCAGATGTACCTCCCGTCAGAAACATTTTCCGGCTCTTCCTGGGGGACCCCTAGGCGTTCCCAGGCCAGATGAGACATATAATCCCTCCAGCTTGCTCTGGGTCTGCCCGGGGCCTCTGACTAGTTGGATGTGTCTGGAACAACTCGAACAAAAGGCACCCAGGAGGATCCTAATCAGATGCCTGAACCACCTCAACTGGTCCCTTTAGTCTCAAAGGAGCAGCAGCTTTACTTTGAGCTCCAGATGTCAAAGGTCCTCTTCTTTTCCGAGTCAGCCACCCTACAGAGGACACTTATTCTGGCCACATGTATCCACAATCTCATTCTTTTGATCACAACCCAAAGCATGTGACCATAGGTGAGGGTCGGAGTGTAGATGGACCAGTAAATCCAGCGCTTTGCCTTTGCCGTCAGCTTCTTCTTTACCACAACAGACCGGTACAAGGCTGGCATTACCGCTGAGAGAGAACAGGGCTTTCTCTGTGTTTTGGTCAGAGAAGAATCTAAGGATGAAATGATCATGATGATGACAGGACGTAACTGTATTTTTCTGAATACAGGAATTGATTGTCTCTTATTTTCTATTATCTATAAACAGATATCTGCATATGTACGCAGAATATCGAGGACATGGGACACGGGAAGATTTTGGTGTCAGAAGCATTTTGGTTGCCATTTGTAGTCAGAGTGGCAGTAGTGGCTGTAGTGGAGGGTATACGCAGGTATTCAGAGTATACCTACCATCCATCAATCCATCTTCATCCACTTATCCAGGGCCGGGTCGCTGGGGCAGCAGGCCAAGCAAAGCACCCCCCAGACCCCACCCCCACTTGCCAGCAACACTTTCCAGCTCCTCCTGGGGGACCCCAAGGCGTTCCCAGGCCAGGTGAGATATGTAATCCCTCCAGCGTGTTCTGGGCCTGCCCCGGGGCCTCCTACCCGTGGCAGCATACCTACCTATCTGCCAAAAAGCCATTGGAATATATAAGACAGTAGTTCCCAGATGGACATGCACTTGTATAGCACCTTCTAGTCTCCCAACCACTCAAAGCGCTTATAACTCTACATGTCATATTCATTCACAAGGTGCCATCTGCTACTCAGCTTAAACGTACTCACACACCAGTGGAATAGCCGTCAGGGGTAATTTGGGGTGCAGTAGCTTCCCTAAGGACATTTCGACATGTGGACTGGAGGATTAGTCAACAACCCCTTTTACCTCCTGACCCACAGCCACCCCAAGTATACCCACTTCTTCCTTGTTAATCAACCCATCTACCCAGTAGCACACCCACCGTATCAACCACCACTACACCACTGTAGTAGTAATGAATAATAATGGCACGTAAACAGTCCGTGTGGCGAGGTAGAGTGCGTTAGCTGAAATGCCATCTTGGAACCCATTGACTATTGTCTGGTTTAGCTTTTTATAAGCCATCTGCTTATAGAGATTAGCCAAAATGACCAGTGCACAGTAGAGAAGGTCTTGGCCCAACACCCCGGTCTCACTCAGAGGTCGTCAAAATTCGACACTTGGGCAGTGACTTGTGGCGTCAGACACTGACCAAAAAGCCGTCTTGTTAAACCCATAAAAATAAAATACTAAAGTACAAGTACCTCAAATTTGAACGTCAGCACAGTGCTTGAGTAAATGTGCTGTGATGAGATCTGACCTGTATCTGAACTGAATGGAGCACATTAGCATAAAAAAGGTCACATACATAATAATAAAAATTATATGTTGTGATCCACATTTCGTAAAAGCATTACCTAATTATTATCACTGCTGCTCAAAGAAATAAACTGTAACATGGTGAGAGAAACTGTTGAGGATTCATATCAGACAAAAGACGTAAAAACAAAAATTATAGTACTAAAATATGAACTCTCTGTTTTAAGTTTTCATCTATAACAACAGATTCTACAGGAAGAGCTTTAACTTGAACAGGATGAAAGATTTGAACACTGAATCTTAAATAAAAAAAACATTCACTGCCTTCTGTTACATAAGAGCTAAATTATTATACTGAAATATTTTTGAAGAGTTTGTGAGTAAAGTTTCAGTAAGAAAAATTTAGAGTTTGAAAATGTTTCAGGTCCAGCTGTGGACTGATACTGAAGTGTTTTAAAAGAGTTGCAGAGAGCTGATGTTCCAGCAGGAGGCAGCAGAGTCACAGTGACAGTAAATCAAGGAACAAGTGCTGCAGCTGTTCTGACCTCAGATCTGCTGAACGGAAATAATCCTTTTCACAACACTAACTATTGTTATCACATTTTTAAAAAAAAAACACTTTTCTTTTCTACTATTATATTGTCATTAATCTGTTTTGTGACGTTCAGTTTTATTAGTTATTTAATATTGCATCATGTAGGCTATTTGCTTTTATCGTCTGATAAGGCACTTGGTAGCATCTGGTTTGAAAAGTTCTATATGAATACATGTATTATTTTTTTTTATTATTATTATTATTATTATTATCATTACGTGAAATGTGGAATGGAATTGTGTGTATGTAAACAAATGTATAAAACTTTATTTGACTTACAGAGCGTCACGACCTTGCATTCTGATCAGTAAAAACNTGAATACATGTATTATTTTTTTTTATTATTATTATTATTATTATTATCATTACGTGAAATGTGTAATGGAATTGTGTGTATGTAAACAAATGTATAAAACTTTATTTGACTTACAGAGCGTCACATGACCTTGCATTCTGATCAGTAAAAACATAGAAATAACTAATATTAAATATAATAATAAAAAGATAAATTCTATGAGTTTATGAAGGCATTAACAACAAAAAAGGAAATGAGATGACTCATGTGTCTGTGAGGATACACAGTCATCTTTCCTCATGATGGTGATGATGCCACACTTCTGCAGAAACAGTCCAAGGTCAAGACTGAAAAGTCTCAAGTCCCAAATCCTAAACTTTGAGTTTCCAGTCATGAACAAGACAATACGCTCTCCACCAAATGTGATGCCATTTTAACAACAGAGTAATAGTGTTAAAAAACATAAATGCTTTTTTTATGTTCCAAAAACACATAAAACATTTGTAATGGTGGACTTCTTCTCTAAATACACTCATAAATCTTTAGCATGCTCATTCCAATGGACAGAGAATTGTAATGCAGGAACCACCTAATAGTTAAAGTGACAATAAAACATGAATTTATTAATTTTTAATGAATAGTTAACTCATATCATTAAATGAAGTGATCCTTTAAAACGCATTAAATATATATTTTGTATTGTATTTGTCATCAGACTCAAAATATCCTTAGTTTTTGATGAATGTCCAGAAAAGAGTTGAAAACCTCCTGAGATGAATATTGTGTGCACATGACAATAGCATGTATTATAAGCTGAGTGTATCATTAGTAAATTAAATCAGAACAGTATTTCATGTTCCAGTGACGATCAGCTTGACGTCCATTCCAGTGGATGGATATTTTTGCAAAAATCTTCTTGAGTAACAGCTATAAATCTTTTATATGATATTTTGATAGTAATGTAACATCTCATGTTTAATTTAACAACAGTTTAAACATAGTTAAGTATTGATTGATTGATTTATGTATTTTTTTGTTGTTTTGAATGATGACCCTGGTGTGGCATCTTGATGTTGTTTGCCTGATGTATGTTTGTATGTATTTAAATCTCTGCCTAGCCTATTTTATTTTATTTTGTTATTTATTTTACACACATCCTCTGCCAGATGTTGTATGTGTATGCTTTTGTATGTTCTTCTAATGTTCAATAAAATCATTTTAAATTATCTTTGGTATCATTTTTTCCAACTGGTGCTAAGTAGCATCGTCATTTTAGTTCTTCGTGGTTCCCTCCTGTATCTTGACCAGATGCTGTGGGATTCGTTCGGACAAAGTCGATTAGGGGATTTTAGTGTCGACTTGCTGGGAATGAACAGCGTTAGTGTTAGCTGATACAGGAAATAAAGGGAAATGAATTGATTTGTGGCACACTTATTAAATAACATTTTAAGTTTTGAGCTTAGGTGAAGGTGTTAATTTAAATAATATTAACAATAATAGTTTCAAGTTAAACGGATGAAGTCCGAGTGAAGTCATGAGTCATCAGTGTCTTTTTTGATTTTGTTGAGTCTGAAGTCTTTGAGTTACAGCACGTTACAGACTTCAAGGTAATAAATGACTTTAAATTCTGATCCATAAAAACACAGTAATAAGAAATTTTTTAATAGATAATATATGTAGATAATAAATCAAATAATAAAAAGATCCATTCAACGAGTTTCTAATGGCATCAAAAACAAAAAAAGGAAATGAAATGACTCATGTCTGTGAGGACACACAGTCAGCTTTCCTCATGATGATGATGATGATGTCACACTTCTGCAGAAACAGTCTGACCATAAACACACACACACACACACACAGACAGACATAATGTTGCTGTGTCACACACTCACACGTCTCACTTGCCGCCAGTCGTGTGATTCTTCCTTCCTGTAGCAGCCGGTCAAAGGTCAGATGGAGTAATCAGAAAGTGACTGACAGAAAATAAAACCTTCACTAGATGGTTTTTATTACGGTCACCATGACGACCATCATCCATTAACCTCACGCCACTTCAGTCCTCTGTGACGTCTGCGTAGCTGTTTGCTTAGTTGTCTTCTTGTTTCTGTTTATATTTGGTATGACAGTGTAAATTTGTGCTGCAGAGGAGGAACCTGCTGTGAACCAGATTTATCTGTGACACATTTAAAGGGACAGTTCACAGCAAAATAGAAAATACATATTGTTCCTCTTACCCGTGGTGCTATTTATCAATCTTTATTGTTTTGGTGTGAGTTGCTGAGTTTTGGAGATACTGGCTGTATAGATGGTAAATGGCTAACGGACTTGCCTTTCTAATGTGTCGACCACTCAAACCACTTTTACATTACTGAGTCACATTCACACGCTGATGGTTGAGGCTACTGTACAAGATGCCATTTGCTAATCAGTTTTTAATATCACACAAACGTACATCGGGGACAAATTGGGGTTCAGCATCTTGCCCAAGGATGCTTTGACATGCAGACTGGAGGAGCCGGGGATTAAACCATGTATCGTCTGATCCTCCTGAGCCACAGCTGCTGAGATGTCTGCCCTCTCTCTAATATATCAGAGCTAGATGGCACTCGGCTTGTGGTGCTCAAAGCGCCAAAAATTTCAACAGTAATGTCTCTTTCCAGAAATCATGACCTGGTTACTCAAGATAATCCACACACCTTGTTGTGAGCAGTTTCATGCAGGAACTATTTTCTTTCTATCGAACTACACCTGCCAACCGTATCACTGCATAGGAGGAGGTGTGCATCTACTGCTAGCTCACCTTGCACCACTGAGCTTGCTCCGGCTCAGCTGAGGAGGACGCCGTTAAAGTTTACATCTCTTGTTGATGAGTAGACGAGTAGATCCTTCTGCGTGGTGTTACGGTTGGTGGGTGTAGTTGGATAGAAAAGAAAATAGTGACAGAGCCAGAGAGCTGACTGAAAGAGGCCGAGACAGAGAGGAATAACCCGACTGACCCGTTACTGGAGGAAATGTTCAAATGTCACAAAGTCTTCTGTCACAAACAGAAGGACGTTTTAATTTAAGTCTGTTATTTTATAATAAACAGTTTGCCTGACATTTTTTCTTATCACTGAAATATCGAGCCTGGTCTCACTCCAAAGTCGTCAAAATCCAGTGCTTGACCTGTAACAGTGGCGTCAGAAAGCAACGAAAAAAGGCGCCCTTTAATGACGGCATGATTCAGGGCCGAATGCCCTTATAGTTTAACGGCGCCCGGTGGCATCGGGGGGAAACGCAGCAGGACAAGGACGAAACTTCAGGGGGCGAATGGGTCCAACAACCACCGACTTTCACCTGAGAGAGTGGTGTTCGTGTCCTGTAAGATTCCTAAACCTAACCACGTGCTTCTGTTGCCTAAACCCAACCATGTGTGTTTGTTGTTGAAGGAAAAAAAACGTCAATTGGTGGTGTTGTGATGCAGTGCACTTATTTTTAAAGAGACTGTACATTTCCTGTGAAAACAGAAGTGTATCTTGAAAGAGGAGAACTTGACACAATGTCCCATAACATCAACAACCAGCACACCCAGGCTACCTTGCATGTTGTATGTGGACGTAGAAAGTCCATGACCAAAATGTAAATATGTGACGAGGTCGGAGTGAGAATGTGTTGAAATAACACTGATTTGACATACATTTGAATACAGTAGCTTTGCAAGTAGGAAGTTACTTTTAACATTTTCTTACATTTCATTTTGATGTAGAGTAACTGGTAGCTTAGCTCACTATATTTTCCAAGTGGCTTGCCCAACACTGATATCTCCAACACTCTGCAACTCAGGATAAAAAATCTAGACTGATAAACAGCACCACAGGTAAGACTAAAATATGTAGTTTTGATTTTGGGGTGAACTGTTCCTTTAATATTACTTCTAAGTCCCTTCTTGTTTTGGAATAATAAATTACATGAAATAAAATACATTTATTATTATGCTATATCACACTCATGTCGATGAAATAAAATAACTGACCATGGATCAGCTCTGTGAGTCGGCCTGCAGGACTCATCATCACCATCATCATCATCATCAGCTGCTGTTGTTGTGTTTTTGTGCGTGTTGTGCCTTTAATGAAGCGTGTCAGTAGATAATCTGCAGATCAGCCTCCATCTCTCTGTCTGACCCAGTTTGATGATCTGTGCTCAGAGTGAAACTGACTCCAGATCAGATCAGCCTGTAAACATCTGCCAACATCCAGACCGCCCTGAACCGGATTACACTGATCCAGATGTGAGCTGAGGATCACGAGCTGATCCAGATTGACCTGCAATGTCAAGCCTCACGGTCTGTATCCTATTGTTCAGTTACCATGTATTTTATCAATTAATACAAACATAGATACCAACAAATATACATATGTCTCTGTACAAATACATACTCAATAAATAATCACATAGTTAAAAACAGATAGATGGCACTTTCCCCCCTTAACATTATTAATATCATTATTTTATGGTCAAATGACAACAATGAAACTCAGCACTGGAACCTGTACCACAGGTTTGTTTCCATTTTTCTGCCACTTTATACTTCTACTCCACATCTCAGAGGTAAATATTGTTCCTTTCACCACACTACGTTCATCTGACAGCTGCAAAACCAGTGATGAGTTTATGTAAGTTTATATATATGCTGCTCAATTAACTTTGATACTGTATAATCTACTGATAATACTCCTGTAGTCACTTTGCAGGACTTGTACTTGTAGTTAAGTATTGTTACAGAGTGGTATTTATATAAGTGGTATTATACACTCACCGGCCACTTTATTAGGTACACCTGTTCAACTGCTTGTTAATGCAAATAGCTATTCAGCCAATCACGTGGCAGCAGCTCAATGCATTTAGGCATGTAGACATGGTGAAGATGAGCTGCTGAAGTTCGAACTGAGCATCAGAATGATGAAGAAAGGTGATTTAAGTGACTTTGAACGTGGCATGGTTGTTGGTGCCAGACAGGCTGGTCTGAGTATTTACTGGGATTTTCAGCACAACCATCTCTAGGGTTTACAGAGGATGGTCCCAAAAAGAGAAAATATCCAGTGAGCCAAAATGCCTTGTTGATGCCAGAGGTCAGAGGAGAATGGCCAGACTGGTTCAAGATGATAGAAAGGCAACAGGAAGTCAAATAAGCACTGGTTCCAACCAAGGTGTGCAGAAGACCATCTCTGAAGCAACAACACCTTGTCCAACCTTGAAGCAGATGGGCTACAGCAGCAGAAGACCACACCAGGTGCCACTCCTGTCAGCTAACAACAGGAAACTGAGGCTACAATTCACACGGGTTTTCTCACCAAAACTGGACAATAGAAGATTGGAAAAACCACATTCAGATGGAAGCATGGATCCATCCTGCCTTGTATCAACGCTTCAGGCTGCTGCTGGTGGTGTAATGGTGTGGGGGAGATTTTCTTAGTACCAACTGAGCATGGTTTAAACACCACAGCCTACCTGAGTATTGTTGCTGAGCGTGTCCATCCCTTTATGACCACAGTGTACCCATCTTCTGATGGCTACTTTGACACCAAGAATGAAAAAGGGGGTCCAACCTGGTACTAGCAAGGTGTACCTAATAAAGTGGCCAGTGAGTGTATGTTATTGCAATACTCTTGTAGTCACTTTGCAGGACTTGTAATTGTAGTTAAGCATTTTTACAGAGTGGTATTTAAATATGAGGTAATACACACATATGTTTTACATCATGTGTCCTGTAAAAGAGAAGCAGACGTCCCCATGTAACCCCTGCCTCAGGTCGGTCTGCCTGTAGGGGGCGCTGCGGGGCTGCCGAGGAGCCGCTGAGCCAGCAGGGAGTCCGGAGGAGGAGGAGGAGGAGGAGGAGTAACCGGACACCAACTCACAGAGCAGCTCCTGGCCGGTTAGAGCGCAGCGGAGCCCGACAGCAGCAGCACAGCGCAGCGGGTCGACGAGCAGAGTCACACCGAGGACCATTAGCTGAGGGGCGGCGGAGCTGAGGCGGAGGCTCCGGTCCACCCTGCGGGACTTTAACGGATTTGAACCCGCTTTTCTCATCTTCTCCCGCCGGTCTGCTGCTCTTTGTGGGGGAATAACGGAGTTACCGTGAAAGTGGGTGAAGTACCGACATTGGTCCGCCGCCGGCAGCCTGACAGCCGCCAGCATGAAGAAGAACAACTCCGGGAAACGGGTGAGTGTTACCGGTACCGACACCTGCCTTTAACGGAGGTCCGTTTTAAATCACGTTAAAGCGGAGCTCGAGGAACAAAAGCCTCAAGGATTAGTTTTAAACCTTTATTTTGAAGGCAAAAACGGCCGTTAGCTGCTTAAGATTACTTTCCGGTTTTCAGAATAAAAGCGCTGTTGAGTTTAACACATTTTTAAAGATGAAAAAATATTAAAAAAACTAAAATAAAAACGGATAAAAACATGTGTTTATGATTCTGAGTGGAGATGTTAAAATTTGTTAAAGTTAAAGGGGAAAAATTCACCGGCGTGACGTGAATCTGGTGAGCAGCTCCGGTTTCATACGTTAATGACAGAGGAGTTAAACTCACCGGACAGCCGTTTAACGGACTTACATAACAAATACACACACACACACACACACACACACAACCCCGCAGATCCATAAGTTTGACTGATTAGAGGCAGTTCATGGATATTTGAGCTGGATCTGTTTTCATTATGTAGCCTTAGGGACTGTTCTCTATTTATCAGATGAAGGGGGGTGGCTGGGCTGTGACTTTTTGTTTGTTTGTTTTTATTTTGACCCTCCCCGAAGCTACAAATGTTTCTCCCGGAGCCTCAGATTGCCCTGGGGACAATGTATGACCCTCCCTCCATCATAAACTTGTTATCAGATTTTTAAAATTTACCCTTTGATGTTTGAAAGTTAAAAGTTAAAGGCGTAATTGTGGAGTTGAAAGAGGCCTTGGTTTTTCACTCTTGTCGTGGAGGCTGGGTAGTTTTGCAGGGTTTTTTTTTTTGGTCAAATTTTAAATAAGGTGCAGAATAAAGCGATTTTGATCAAATATCACTATTTAACTCGGTTATGGTTACGTATTTTTGTCTGATGAAGGCCTTCATCAGACATAATGTCTCCCAGGGCTGTCGGGAATTTGAAAATCCAACGATAATAAAATATTTGGAAGGCATGTTTTCTTTAAAAATCTGTGGTAAAATAAAAACAAAATACAACTAGACAGGCCAACAAGCCAAAACAAAAAACCTTAAGTCCCTCCCAGTGTTTAAAAAATTACTTGACATGCCTCCCTTTTCTGCACCCCTCATAAATAACAAACAGTCCCTAATGTTGTCTACGTGTTCTGATACATGTGTGAATATTATTCAGAGTAAATCAGACAGTTCATATATGAAAATGAGACGAGAAGTGAAATGTAAATATTGCAGCAGTGGAGAAACAAACCAACAAGACAAGAGTCCAAATGTGAATCTTAATTTAATGTAATATACTAATTAATATATGAATAACATAGTGTAGTCTTGTAATTAAGTTTGTACTACTTTTCTAGAGTCACAAAGTTCTTCACAATAAAACTCAGAAAAATCTAAAGAATGATAATCTGTTATATCTATTAATCTGTTATGACTATATATAAAATACAGTTAACAAATAAATTAAATAAACCAAACAAAAGATCTTATCTGATTTTTAAAGATGTTCACAACCTCATAGACACAGTCTCCTTTAGTTTAGAGCCAAATACTCCCATTACGACTCCTTCTCCTCACAGTAATTCAGTAGAAGATGCAGTTATATCATTTTCATCTGCAGGTTATTTATCCACAGTTACTGTGTTTCATGTGCATAGTTATATAGTTTATTATTCAAATTATTATTCAATCCTATTAATAGTATAATAGTTATTATAAAGTTCAGGCTGTAACCTGAAATACTTTGGTGTCTCTGATATTAATTTAAATTTAAACTGATTTTAAAGAAGGTGAGATGAATAAAATACAGAAAAAAAATTTCAGAAAACGTTTTTAGAAAACATCTGATCAGAGATCAGTTCAGTTCAGTTATTCTTACCTCCCTGTGTCACACTCAGGAAGTACAGCTGTGTAGTGTTTGTAGTTTTCCCGTGTATAGACGTTCCTTCAGGTGGCTGGAGACGCTGTGGCTGCAGAATGTGACTGAATCTGAATCACAAAAGAAAAGAGTGAATGAAGCTCTGCAGCCTTTTCTTCTTCACGTCGTCTCAGAACAACAGCAGAGCTTTTCTCCTCAGGGACAGAAAACAGCTTTACATCAGAAATCACAGCAGGAATCTGTTTGACTGGAGCAGAACGTCAACAGAACGTAGACAGAACGTCACTTTCACACTGAAACAAACCCACAAAGAAAACTCTAATCTCTCTTCACATCAGAGAAGTCTACTTTAGTCCTTCAACAACCTTCATGTATAAAAATAAAACTGTTATATAAGTAAACAGTTGTTCAATAAAAGATGATCAGACTTTATTGATCCCCTTTATTGATTCATGTTTTAGGTCGAAAACAACTGACAAACTATTTGAAAGGACAGAAACATTAAAAAACTACAAACAAACATAATGTTTATGTACAGTTTATGAACTCAGTTTGTGCAGACACACAGAAATAATGATTCTAATCATGAGTTTTATATTAAAACTCCAAATAAACATTTAAGGACTTTATTTAGTTTATTTATTTTTAATGTGAGGGCATTAGGGGACTTGATCTCAGTGTTTTTATTTATTTATATTTATTCTATTTTATTGTTACATTTATATATTAATTTATTTTGTTGTAAATGGATCTTAGTATTTATTTATATTTATTTTATTGATTTTATTATTACATTTACATTTATTACTTAATGGTTTTAGTAGTAAATGGATCTTAGTATTTAATTAATTATATTGAATTGAACTTTATTTTTACCTTTATATCTAATCATTTTTAGTAGTAAATGGATTTTAGTATGTAATTATTTATATTAAATTTGTCAATTTTATTGTTATATTTATTAATTAATGTTTGAAGTAGTAACTGGATAATAGCCTGATAAAGTTTATTTGTTAATTCTTCTGTGTCAGCAGCAACGCTGACGAAAAATTTTCCTGTTTTTCTCTTTAATAATAACATTCAGCTTTTTTAAATGGAATTTGGTGAAAACTACAAACTAAAATTTCACTTTCATACATTTTAAATGCGCTAAAACACACTAAAGAGGAAGAAGAAGTGAAAGAGGTCTGTCACAAGAATGAAGCTTCAGTAGTTCACCTGCTCTGATGGCGCCCCTCTGACAGCTTCCTGTTTCCTGTTTCCTGTTCAGGGTCCACAGGACTCGGCGCCGCAGCACATTCAGCCCGATAAGGTCGGCTGGATCCGAAAGTTCTGCGGGAAAGGGATCTTCAGAGAGATCTGGAAGAACCGGTTCGTGGTTCTGAGGGGAGATCAGCTGTTCATCTGTGAGAAAGAGGTGAGTCAGAGGGGGCGGGGCTTACAGGTGATACACACCTGACACTGTCAGGAGTGGTCATAGATTCATCACTGGCACTGATTAGTAGCAGAGACAGATTTATGACTGCTGTCACCTCGTTAAGATCTTTAGTTATCACCGTGGTAATGAGGTGTCGGAGGTGATGCTGAGAGACGGCGTTGTCATGGAGACAGATGTTAGAGTGAGACTGTCTGTCTGCAGGTGTGGTTCTCCCTTGTGATGTCATCTTTGCTCGTTAACCTCAGTCACTGTAACAGATTTAAAGAGACAGTGCAGCTTTTTAATTTACTGCTGATTTAACATGTAGACATTTACAGAACATTACTGAGTTCTACTGAGAACATGAACTGGTTCTGGTTTCTTCAAAACGTTCATCTTGTTCTAAAGTGAGGAATCACCTCGAGAACCAAAGAAAGACATCTGGTGTTAAACAGGTTCATTTTAAAAACAATCAGTAAATCAGTCAGTAACGAGAATAATTGTCAGTAGTCTCATTGTGTCAGAAGTACATGAGAGTACTCGTGAGTACTTTGTGTCGTATTTGTCGTGTTCCTCATTTTTCTGTTGTTTTGGTTCTGAGTGGAAACAGAAAGTTTCTCCTCCACTTTCTACAGCGTCGTTCTGCAGGAGTCAAGTTTCAGTCTGTAGACACACAGAGAGCTCTGGTTTCACTGCAGCACCACACACAGGGCAGAACGTCCTCACAGAACCTCTGTCTGCTGCAGAACTCCTTCATAGATCCTTTATCTACGACAGAACGTCCTCATAAGACCTCTACCTGCTGCAGACGTCCTTACAGAGGCATTATTTGTTGCAGGACATCCCCACAGAACCTGTATCTGCTGCAGAACAGCCTGTCAGAACCGCTGACAAAGGAATTTTTTTTAGATACCTTTAGTAATTACAGAATGCCTTTGCTTCATTACTGTTCTGTTAGAACCGTCATTAACCAGGCCAAACCATGTAGAACCTTTTTAACAAGAGAATGTTCTTTAAGATACTTCAATCAGCAAACAACCTCAAAACAGGTAACAATCTGTTACACCCTGTCGAACATTAATTTAAGGAACATTCCTTTAACATTGGACATCCTGTTAAAACATTTAGCATAACAGTTCCCCTGGCCTCTATTTTTTGTGGTAAGCAAGGCTAACAGTTTCCCCTCCGTTTCCAGTCTTTCTGCCAAGCTAGGCTAACAGTTTTCCCCTGCTTCCAGTCTCTGTACGAAGCTAGGCTAACAGTTTCCCCTGCTACCATTCATTGTGCTTAGCTAGCCTAACAGTTTTCACCTACTTCCATTCTTTGTGCTAAGCTAGGCCAACAGTCTCTCCCTGCGTCTAGTCTTTGTGCTAAGCTAGACACAGTTTCCGTCTCCTTCCATTCTTTGTACTAAGCTAAGCTAACATTTTCCCTTGTTTTCAGCCTTAGTGCTAAGCTAGGCTAATATTTTCCCCTGCTTTCAGTCTTTGTGCTAAGCTAGGCCAACAGTTTTCCCCTTCTTCCAGTCTTTGTGCTAAGATAGGCTAACAGTTTCCCCTCTACTTCCAGACTTCTTGCTAAGCTAGGATAACCATTTCTCCCTGCTCTCTACCTCTATACTAAGCTAGGCTAACAGTTTCCCCCTGCTTCTAGTCTTTGCACTAAGCTAGATTAACAGTTTCCCCTGTTTCCAGCCCTTGTGCCAAAGTAGGCTAACAGTTTCCCCCTGCTTGTTGTCTTTGTGCTAAGCTAGGCTAACAGTTTCCCCTCTTCTTCCAGCTTTTGTACTAAGCTAGGCTAACAGCTTCCCCCTGCCTCTAATCTTCCTGCTAAACTAGGTCAACAGTTTCCCCTCTGTCCACAGTCTTTGTGCTAAGCTAAGCTAACAGTTTCCCCCTGTGACCATTCTTTGTGCTAAGCTAGGCTAAACACATCTGTATGGACACAGATGAAACTGATCTCTGGAGAAGACAGAGAACAAGTCTTTTATTTAAACATTAAAGTGTTTCTTTAAATGTTTCTGATGTTTAATGAAAAGAACCGAGGTCCCATGTCGTTCCCCTGAGGAACCCCACTTCATTAAAGACAGAGAACATGAGGATTTACCCAGCTGACTGTGGAGACCTGAGGACTGACAGAGCTGTCTGATCAGATCTGATCCACTTTGATTGATTTAAAGTGATTGGTTGTGTTTTTATATCAGAGCTTCATGTCAGCAGCAGGAAACAGAGAGTTTGGACTTTTATGGAAGTTTGTCACTTCTAGTCAGACATCATCTGTCACATGATCAGCTGTCTCACACGACCATATTAGGACGTCTGTGTGTCTGTATGAGGCTCAGACTGTGGAGGTTTTGGTTCATGAGAGGCTCCTCCTGTCAGCAGCTTTACTTCCTGTCTCACCAGGAATAGGAACCCTGCGTGACACCAGAGAAACCACACACACACACACACACACACACACACACACACACTGACCACATCTGCTTTAGATGTAACAGAATATAGCTTCTTCTGAGAGTCGACAGTTTGCTCATTTCTTCTCCTTCAGATTGTTTGCTGTTAACAGATTCATTAATCAACTGATGATAGATTGACTGATGGTCTCAAAACATTTTGTCACAGCTGCTGAAGTTTTATTCTTTTATTTTTGAGGCTTACTCAATTAATTGTTCACACAGTGTATAAAATATTTGGCAGTTAAATTTCTGGACAGATTAATTAGCAGGTCGACTCTGTTTCAATCGTTTTAGTGACAAACATAAAAGGTGAACAGTTTGGTGTCGACACTAAACGTGATGTGAACACTGCGTTCACACTGACTTCATTTAAACACATCCAAGACATTACTGGTCGATGCCTTTGTGACCTTAACAGACTCATTAACTTGGAGGTCGCTGTAATGAAACTTTAAACAGTTGTTTTATAAAACTGTTCCACATTTTGGTGTCTGAAAATGTGTTTGTCAAACTGGACATCCTGGATTGTATTTCATGTTTCACCTGTTTTGTGTTAATGCAGCTCGGTTGTTTTCTTTTTCGGCCTGTTTTCTGCCTGATAATGGCCTGTTTTCTGTGTCAAGCCTGTTTTTGGTTGCTTTTTTTTTTGCTTTTCGGCTTGTTTCCAGCATGTTTGAGCTCTGTCATGGGCTAGTTTTCATCCAGTTTCAGATCTGTTTTCAGACCGTTTTTGTCCTGTTTTGGGCCTTTTCCCAGTTCATGTCCAGTCTACTTTCTGCTCGATTTCAGCCTGTTATCAGCTTGTTTCCAACCTGTTTCAGCTCTGTTACAGTCTAGTCTAGTTTCAGGCCTGTTTTTAGACAGTTGTCAGACAGTTTTTAGCCTGTTTTGGGTCTGTTTTGGGCCTTTTCCAGTCCATGTCAAGTCCACTTTCTGCTGGATTTCGGCCTGTTCTTGGCTTGTTTCCAGCTTGTTTTAGCTCCGTTTCAGGTCCGTTTTCAGACAGTTGTCAGCCAGTTTTAAGCCTGTTTCCAGTCTGTTTTTTCTAAGCCTGTTTGCCATCTGTTTCGAGCAGTTTTCGTCCTGTTTCAGACCGTTTTCTCCCTGTTTTCAGTCTGTGTCCAGTCCACTTTGTGTCTGCTAGCGACCAGTTCTCAGCTTGTTTCCAGCCTGTTAAGCTCTGTTTTGGGCCAGTTTTTGTTCTGTTTCAGGTCTGTTTTCAGACAGTTATCAGTCAGATTTTTTCCAGCCTGTTTTTTCATCCTGTTTGCTTTAGCTTTATTTAGGGACAGTTTTGGTCAGTTGTCGGCCACTTTTTAGCCTGTTTTCGGTCTGTTTTGAGCCTGTTTATCATCTGTTTTGGTCAGTTTTTGATCTGTTTTCTGTCTGTTTTGGGCCTTTTTCAATCTGTGTCCAGTCCACTTTTTGGCGATTTCTGGCCTGTTCTCAGGCTTGTTTCCAGCCTGGTTTAGCTCTGTTTCAGGACAGTTTTCATCCTGTTTTCGTTCTGTTTCCAGTCTGTTTTGAGCCTATTTGCCGTCTGTTTTGGCTCTGTTTCGGGCCATTTTCTGTCTTGTTTCAGATCTGTTTTTCAAAAGTTATCAGCCAGTTTCGTGCCTGTTTTGGGCCTTTTTCCAGTCTGTGTTTTGGGCCCGCTCTTGGCTTGTTTCTAGCTCCGTTTCAAGTCAGTTTTTGTCCTATGTCGGTGTGTTTTCTGTTTCCAGCCAATTTATTTGGTCTGTTTCAAGCCAGGTTTTGTCCTGTATCTTGCCTTCCTGCAGCCAGTTTTCAGCCTGTTTTCAGACGGAGATCTGTGCAACACGTTTTAGTTTTGATGGTCTGCACCTTGCTGTGCTCTCAGAGTCAGAAGAACTTTTAACAAACAGTAACAAAGAGAAAACAGAACATGCTGAAACTGTGGCTTTAAAGCAGAAGCTAAAGTCTCGTTTCTGTTTCGATATCAGACCACAGCTGAGAGTGAGTGAGGGTGAGTGTGTGTCTGTGTGTGTGGCTCCTTTTCTAAATAAGGCCATTGACAGAAGGTGGGGGGTGCCGGTTCCCATGGCAACCAACAGAAAGCCTCCGAAGGCACATGGCAGACCCCCCTCCTCTGGTAACCGACGGCAACCAGCCAGCATGGCTCAAGTTTGGGGGTTCACACAGAGAGAGACTCGATGAGCTGAGGCATGATGGGAGATGTAGTTGAATGAAGCCTATTCTTAGTACTACTCATGTCTCCAGCAGTAGTGACACCATTACTGCTGTGTCCTTGTTGTGTTTTCAGTTTAACTTTATGAAATACATTATCCTGTCTGCTGTCACCAAACATGGTGAACACTGTAGTTTATAGATTCACAACCAGGTGAGGTGTCACTGTAACAGCCACCGTGTCTGTTATCAGAGCTAACTGTCTGGCCACAGTCAGAGTTTAACCTCAGTCATACCACAGGACGAACTGAACCAGAGGAACTGATCACAGGAAGTCAACCAGGAACTAAAGGTTCCTGTTTGTTAAGACCAGACAGATCAGAGCGATAACGGATTAATAAACTACAGATAACCTCCTGTCTACATTAATGTGAACACTCACCATCAGACAAACTGCTGGTTGTTGTTGACTGTAGGAGTTACATGGTGATGTCACATACCTGCAGTGACACTCAGTCTAACCTCTGAGACCTGTAATCCACTGTGTGTATGTGTGTGTGTGTCTGTGTGTGCATCATGTTAAGCCTCAGTAATCCTCAGGCAGCATCAGTGTCACACATGATGATGATATATAAACATCTGTGTGTCTGTGATGTAATCATGTTGTCAATAAACTTTAGGGATTGATTAATCGTTGGGTTTATGACAGTTGGTGTGACATTTTGTTACACCATTATACAACACCTCTTTAAACAGCGAACAATTTAGACCTAAAATTAATTAATCTAAGATCATATATAAAAATGTAACATGTAACATGAGACCCTAAAAAACTGGCTGGATCATGGGGAGTACCACCAGTTGGTCCAGGAGCTTCTCCTCCATGATGGACGTTTACAGGCATGTTTTAGGATGACTCAGGGGCAGTTTGACAACCTGCTGTCTATCATCAGGCCGTATAGCTCTGGGTATCCAGCAACCACTACCACCAGTTTCTCCTCCATTGTTTACCAACTGTAAACTTGTTGTCGTGACCACCACAGAAGGCCCGCCTCTCAAATCATCCAATTGGACAATTGGAAAAAAGCGCAGGTGACGTCTCAACTTGAGGAGTTCAGAGTGCTCTGGCAAGAACACCAGGCGCCTATGGGGCAGAAACGCAACTGTGTAGCAACGCAAAAACAGCAAGCAAAAAGCTTCATTCTATTTAAAATCAATTACAAAAAGCCGTCTCCAGCTGCTAAAACACTTTCTGTGTGATCAGGGCCTAAGTGTTTTAGAAGACACACTATTACGATTAACAATAATAAAGAAATTATTTGCATCAAAACAAATTTAAAGTAAAACTGCTGCTCAGGTGAGACAGGAAGTAGTATAACATGTTTATACTGGCCTCAGACGAGAAGATATTTGGGTCCGATTCGCTCCTCCCGACAGTCGTGGGGGATGTTCCTGATTGGAGGCTGATCTGAACAGATTATCCGCAGCGTGAGGGGCTTATAAACATCATCTGAACATTAGCGACTGTATCAGAGTCTCCCTGGTTTTGAATCCTTAATATCCAACATGTTTGACATTTATGACTGAGACTGTGAAGTGTGAATGAACAGCGATGGAATAATGAGCAGAAACCTGCAATATCAGAGCAAGCTGACCAGATGATGAGCACTTGTGTAGAACAGAAACATGGCTGCCAACAGCACTAATAGGTCATTTGTCTCCAGAGACAGACGGTCAGTGGAAACATAGCTGGTTTAATATCTATATAGGTGCTCAGCACAAACATAGCACGCACATGTGCACCCAGCTGATGACGACAGTCCACCGCCATGTTTGTTTTGTATCTGGAGTTAAGTTTAATCGCACAAACTTCTGTCTGAAACTGTTTTAACATCAAGGGTGTGGTCGAGGGTCCTGACTGAATCATCCGGTGTGAGCGCTCTTACAATTAAAAAATATAAATTGATTAAATCTCTGTGCTCTCACACGTGTTTTCAAAATCAGTTACGACTTGAAAATCCTCCAGTGTGCATGAGACCTGACATGATGAAGAACAACATGTTTCATTCACACTGTGAAGAGGTCAGAGGTCACTGACTGTCACTGACTTTGTTATGTCAGCAGCTCCACTTATAACACTGAATATTGATTATTTGGCTGATGACGGGCGGACTGACCTCACACACACACACACACACACACACACACACACACACACACACACACTCAACTGTCTTCATCCGTACCGTTGTGTCTGTTGTGTCACGACATCTGATCTGATGGAAGCTCTCTGTTAGCTTTGGTTAGCTGCTAGCTGTGTGTGTGTGTGTGTGTGTGTGCGGTGGGTGTGGCCTCTCTCCTAGGAAGTCTCAGTTTAAAACAGCTGAATAATGGATGCTGTTTCCATAGAGATTAATGAGCTGAGGTTAACCTGCAGAAACCAATGCTAGCACCTGCTGTGTGTGTGTGTGTGTGTGTGTGTGTGTGTGTGTGTGTGTGTGTGTGTGTGTGTGTAACAGAGCTAACTACAGAGCTACAGAGTGTGTTAACCTGCAGACTGTCAGTCAACAAACACAAACGTCTGATTAATTTAAAACGTCTAATATATATCATGTAGTGTGTCTCTGATGGCGAATGATCAGCTGCATCTTTGAGCACTCACAGGTGTGCTAAACATACACAGGTCACATGACTAATTAGTAAAGAGTACGAGAGTTACCAGTTAAAATTTATGTCACAGAAAATGACTCAAATCCTGTGTTTCATTAAGTCCGTATGGCTCCAGTGTATTCAGTTCATGGATCTAAAATGCTGTGTGATATAAATATTAACTAATACATCCCTCCACTGGTAATTTGGGTCCGTAGGGAGAGATGAGCCTCTAGGTCCCTTGTCACTTCCCTGTCACTCCCCCTTTCCGTCAGTGTCGAGGGACAGAAGTAGGACCTGCATCTATGTAATGGGATAAGGTTTAATCACATATTATTCTTGTAACTCTTGTACTCTTTATGAATCTTGCTCTGAAATAACCGTGATAATTAGTCATGTGACCCATGTATGTTATCACACCTGTTAGTGCTCATGTGATTCTGTTGAGCGGACCTGAAGACGCCACGCACTGTTCGCTCCTAATTAGATCAGAGTAACTCAGTTCAGTGTGCGGCGGTTTATGTTGATGATTTCATCTGAGATGTTCCTGCGGCCGACCAGCACCTGATCCTTGAGCCTGGCTGTGCAGAGGGAGTTCTGTTTACTTTAGTTTGTGTTTCTATTTGAATTTATTTCAGACAGTTTCCATGTCTGTAAACACGTCTGCTTCTTCTGCTGTATTTGACTGTGTTTGCATTTTATTTTGACTCTTTGAGAGAAAACCTGCAGCCGTCCAACTCTCCTCTTCTCTTCCTCTCTCAGAGTCAGACATTCAGATTGTTGACACTCATGTACTGAGCTGGAGTCAGGATGTGTTAGCTTAGCTTAGCATAAAGACTGGGAACAGAGGGAAACAGCTAGCCTGTTTAAAGTTAAAAAATACACCTGTGATGATGAACAACTGGGGGGCGCAGGTTCGATTCCAATTCCAGCCCTTTGCTGCATGTCATCCTCTCTCCTCATTTCATGCCAGACTTTCCTGTCCACTAAAGGCAAAAATACCCTAAAAATAATCTAAAAAAAAAAAGAACAATTTTTCAGTCAGTTGACCTGTAACTTTTGACCTGTGTTAACCGTGCTACCTGTGTGTGTCCTGCAGGTGAAGGAGCTGGGCCGGGCTGACGAGGTGTTGGACCTGTCGGACTACGAGCGCTGTGAGGAGATCAGGAAGAACAAGAGTCGCAGCAAGAAGAACCACAGCAAGTTCAGACTGCAGCGCTGCAGCACGCCGGGCAACACGGTACGCCTGTCTGTCTGTCTGTCTGTCTGCCTGTCCGTCTGTCTGTCTGTACACCTGTCTGTCTACCTGTGAAGACATATGGATGTTTTATATAACTACAGTCAGTACAATTAAACATCTAATGTGAGTAAACTGAATTTATTAAACTATCAAGTTTCACCCACGTGGAGCTCAAATTTTAACTAAATGAAACCTGACTTGAGTCTTGTTTCCATCCACTCCTGTTCTGTGATATTAGTATGATTGATATATATATACATATTATATGTATATATATATATATATATATATATATATATATATATATATATATATATATGTATATATATATATATATATGTGTGAACAGCTGGTCCGTGCCATTAAACCACCGCAGAAGAAGAAGAGGTGGTTAAAAGAGCTCCAGTCAAAGCTCAAACGATCGAAAACATGATGGAGATAAAACTTGTCTGTTAGTTTCATGTCTTAACGTGAGGAAGGTTACAGTATGCTCTTTGCTCGTCACACACATCTCATGTTTTCAGCTCTTCATGCTTCACGTACGTCATCATTTATTCAGTCAGTCTTTTACCCACACAACTACTGTCACACCTCAGACAGGAAACACTTTTATATCTACATCAGTTTGTTAATAAAAACAGAGTCAGTGACTGACAGCAGCTGACTGGAAACAGGTGGAGCCTCTGCTTTACACACACACACACACACACACACACACACACACACACACACACACACACACACACTCTCAGCAGATATCTGCAGGCCATCCCACAAATACCCAGAATGCCCTGGGGAGGGATCAGGTGTCCTGCAGACAGGTGGCAGCTTCTATTACACACACACTCGGCCATCTGGTGATGTGTCTCCCACTGAGGCCTCCTAAAACAGTGTGTGTATATATATGTGTGTGTGTGGTGTTCTGCGCTGTGATAGGTCAACCAGTGTTCTGTCAGCGTTTTTGTTCAGTCATTGTTCCTCAGTGTATCTTTTGTCTGACGTGAATCAGAATCAGAAGTATGTATCATTAAGTATGTTAACACAAACAGGTGACTCTCATTTCTGTCGGCTCTTAAAGGAACACGTCACCTCCCAAATGATTATTTGTATATCAGGTACTCACAACGTGTTCATCTGAATTTGTGGAGAAAACATTGTTGTTGCAGTGGTGTGAACTGGCCGGTCTGAGCTCGACTCAAGCCAGCTGATGGTGTCACCTGCAACTCAGCTGGTCAAATGGCTGGCAGCTGGTTTTAGTATGTAAAACCTATCACCTGTTTTGACAGCCAGTCAGCTTGTAGTGAAGTCTGCTGGTCAGGTCAAAATGACCGCAGCAGGTGTTCTGTCCCCGCTGAGCCCTCTGTTTCTGTCCTCACGTCTGTGTCGCTGTTTCTATTAAAGCGCACCTCCTTCCCAAACAGTCAAACTGTGGTAGCGGCCTCGCACCAGGCAGACAATGACAAGCAGCTTAGAAAAAGACAATGAGGATCTTTACTGATCACCTCTCACATTGATCGCAGGCTCCTGAATTGAATCAAATTAAAACCCTATTGTGGCAGACTTGGTGATATCAGCAAATATTGTATTGTCCAAAGAATTGATATATCGTACTGTGGTGGAACTAGTGATTTACACCCCCAGTTGAGAGAGAGAGAGAAAGAGACAGCTAACAGAGAAGAAAATCTGCGGTCCGGCACATGGCCTCAGCCAGACTCGTGTTCACATCCCTTATCGATCCTCCCATGGTGCCTCGACAGAACAAAAACAAAATGTACTGCTTTGCTCAGCATCAGAGAGCACCAGTGTGTAGCTGTTTAGGAACCGATAAGCAGAACTGTAATTCGAATTTCCTTATGATTCATTTGGGATCCAAATTTGGAGCTGGTTCTAATTAGGAACCTGTTCACAGTGCTCAACCCTCGCTGTGTAGCTGACTTAATTTACGAGGTCACTGATCGATTCAGTGATCCATCCAGTTCACGTGGAGTTTAACAGACAGACACTCATGTGGACTTGTGTTTTGGTGTGTTGTAGGTTCCTAACCTGGTCTTCCTGGCTGTCAGTCCCGAGGAGAAAGAGTCCTGGATCAACGTCCTGAATGTCGCCATCACTCGAGCCAAGAACAAAATCCTGGATGAGGTACGAAGACAAACACAGAGTCCGTTATTGTCTCTTTGTGGACTCCATCAGTCACTGAGGACAGATTTGATTTATTATCATCTACATATCTCAAGTGCAACATTATGTTAGTCCGTCTTTTAATACCGTCTGACTTCCTGTCTGTGGCTGTCAGCTTCAAGCCCAATGGTTCCTACTGAAGAGGTAAATGTACAGTTTCATCAGAAATTTTCTAAAACAGCTGATCACCTTAGTTTTTATCAAACAAACAGGAAGAAAACAGTACTTTGTTGTTTGCTGGGGACTATTTTCAGTGGCGGATTAATTCGCACCTGGAGCTCCATAGTTCCTGAAGTCTAGGCTTTGGTAGAGGTAAACAGGAAGTATAATGTTGGTATTCAAAGTGTGCTGAATGTGAGCGGCTCCTGTGTGCAGCGTACCCATGGATGTACAGGCATCTATTGTTGGATTACTTTGACACTGAAGAAAACTTAAAAATGTGATAATTATCAGGCAACTTCTGGAGCGAATTCTACTCTATGATTCTAAGTAATGGTATCATCTCGAAGTGTAAGTCACACTGAATCAGAGAATGTGTGAATCATGTCAGTGTGTTCAGATTTGATTCAGTTGTGACTCCAAGACGGAATGTGATTTTTGACACACTGCATCAATCTGTCTCTCAATTTCCTCCACGATCCGTGTGTCTCTGCTGCAGCTTCACCTGCTGACAAACAACAACAATTAACTTCCTGTTTTGTCACACAGTATCTTTGTCTTTGAGCTCTGGTTTAAAACAGTGTCGAAATATATTGGAGATGTCATCATGTATGATTTTAGAAAGCAGTGTTTCCTTAACTGATGTTTCATGTGTTTATTTCAGTGTCCTCACTGACAGTAACAGGAAGTATGTTAGAGCAGCTGTCTGCATATACAGCCTCTGCTCAGTGTTCAGTCAACAACCTTCAGCCTTTTCCACCAGTCAATACTCTGATCAATACTCGGATCAATACACTTTCTCTCACACACATCGTGTTCCAGGCTGAACGAAAGCCTCTCATGAACCACATTCATGCCATAGTGTTACTGTCGTGTGTTCCAGCTAGCGTTTCCTGGAAAAGTATTAAATAACAGCATGTATGTAAATCTGTGTAAATTCCAGGCCTGGTTGAGTTTATTCAGACTGTGCTGATGCATTAAACATGTTTAAAGTCTAACTGCAGATCATCAGGAGTTTTTGAGAAAGCTGCTCTTGATTGGTCAGAATTTCCATGTGGGAAAAATCCAGGAAGTAAAGCAAACGTTGAAGAGGAGTACACTTGCAAGATAAATGTGACACTTTCTAATGTCACAATGGAGGGACAACTACGCAGGTTGATTTTAGCGCTGCTCATCGTGGACTATATTGCTGTCATTGTTCATTTTAGTCAAACCATACAGTTTGAAAACGAGGCGCGGCTCCAACTAGAAAACAATGTTTTGATGCATTGGATGTGCTGAATGTGCATATTAAGGCAGTACAGGAGGAGGTGCACATTGATAATCCTCCAGGACTGTAACATGCTCATGTTTAACCCAAACAATGTGTCATGTGACTGCAGTTGCTTCAGATCCAGGTCGGAACACCTTCTCACCACAAACCAACCGCACCACAGTTCATTTGTAACCCGGACAAAGACTACCTCTTCGAGAAGGTCTCGGTCCGGTTGTTTTGGTGTGTTCACACCTGCCCAAACGAACTGCACTTAGGGGGCAAATGAACTGTGAAGGAATACTTCACCCACAAAATGACCATTTGTGTATCAGTTAGTCGTGCCGTGTAATCTTGATTTGATGAAGAAAAGTGTATTCTCTCATGCCTCTGTGGACTGGGAAGTTTGGAAGAGGATGTTTTGATATAGTTTTGCTGTTGTTGAATATGGTCCCCAATCAATTAATAAATTATTAATGTTGCTGTTTTCTGTGGAGGGATCCAAGAAAAGTTTTCTTTACAAATTCAAGGTAACATGGCATCACTAACTGATATACAAATAATCATTTTGTGGGTAAATTATTCCTTCCAAGTCTGATATATTTTAAATGAGTCAGTTCTGAAAATCTCAAATTAAGTAAAAGTTCTCCTGAGCGCTGACCTTATTGTGTAAAAGCTGTTCTGAGGTCTGATCACAGCAGCATCCAGTGGACATTAAAGGAAGTGCAGCTTGGTACAGTTAGGAGTTCCTCAGGGGCCGATTCTGGGTCCCCTCGGTCTGAATGTATTTTTTGCTTTGTAAAATGTTAAACTACCTTTTACCTGAAGGACTGTTTGTGTTGTTTACAGGTGATCGTAGAAGACTCTCAGCTTTCTCATCTGACCCGAGACCGAGTGAAGATTCCTCACACCCGACGACTGCCGACCAGAGGTCACCTGCTGGCTGTGGTCAGTCTGATCCTTCATCATCTCCTCCTCTTCCTTCATCTTCTCTCCCTCCAGTATCACCTCGTTACTCTCCTCTATAAGAAGCCATTTCAACATAAATGGCCATTATTTCATATGAAATATTTAATGCATTTTATATGTATAAAATCGTTTGTAGATAATTTCATATTTTTATGAGTATAAAATGACCAGTCAGGATGATATCTGCTCAGATGTGTGGTTTTTTTTTACGTTGAAATCAAAAGTTCAACCCTAAAAACAGCATCTCACAGAACAATCTCAGCTTAAGGTCCACTTGATTACTTTTTCTGGAGCTTTTGACTGAATCACAAAATCCTCCTGGTCCTTTCAAGACAACCTGGATGACTTGCTCCAAGTAATGAAAAGTTTGAACATCTAGGGATTTATGACAGCTAAACAAATTTAAATTGCTGATGATGACCGTGTAATAGAGTCAGAACACCCGAAACAAGCAAAGAGAGACCTTGAGTACAGATTGTTTAGACAACAAAAACTTGTGTCGATGACTTTAAATGTTTCTTCTCAGAGTGTAATTATACAAATCTGAAGGTTTATATCAGTCTGTGTTGTAGTTGTTGTCACAGACTCACCCGCCTCCTCTCTGTCTGTTAGGCCTCCACCTCCTCCTCAGATGGGATGCTAACTCTGGATCTGATCCAGGAGGAGGACGCTCCTATTTCTCAGGGAGCCGAAGGCTGTGCCTCCCACCTCAGCTCGGACTGTCCCAGGTCCAAAACTGACGGCGCTCTCTCTGTCAAGACCGCGGAGGCTTCTGGGAAATCCCAGAGTCTTCCCCGTGAGGTGGCGGTGGTGTGGGAGCACACGGGTCAAACCCCCCAGCCTGGAAAACGCCTGACGACAGCAGAGAAAAACCGCTGCGCCTCTATGGACGAGATCCTGACGCACTCAGAGACTAAAGCTGCTAAGAACAAGACAGCGGCGGCGACCCGCTCTCCGGCCTTGACGATGAACGGCACTGCAGCGCCCATCAGCCAGCTGCAGGAGCTGATCAGCCAGAAGCTGGAAAAGACGGAGCGGCTGCTGAAGGAGGTGCGCGGGGAGGCTGATGGGGAGGTCGGGGAGAGGGGGAAGATGAAAGGGAAGGAGTCAACTGAAGGAGCGAGAGCTGAGGCAGAGAGACTCCTGAAGGAGGCGTCAGCAGCCTGGAGCCAGGCCCGGGAAGTGCTGGAGGAGGTGAAGGAACTAAGGGCATTGTACCGACAACTGGACTCCTCCTCCACCCTCACCCCTTCCAACAGCTCCAAACTAAACCCAGACCGCAAAAGCCTGATGTGAGCCGCATGGTACTGACTCATTCTGGTACGGACCGGCTTAGACCGGTCCAGTCCAGGTAAAGCCACGAAGCTGAGCGTTGCCTCTGCTTCTTTTTGTTGGACTTCAGACGAAGCTGCTGAGAACTGGATCAACCACTTTTAAATTATTTGGACAAATTCAGGTTTTGATTTTCAGCTGTCAGGAGGAACCAGGACTTTCCTGCTGACTGATACAGCTCAGTGCTCAGGTGCACAATGCCTCTTCACAAAATATCTTCCTTACAAAAACAACGTGTAGCATCAATTTAACTTAAGTTGTGTCCTTTGGGAGTATCCTTAGATACTTTTCCAAGCTTTGAAAATCCCTTAATGTCTCTCTTTGGTTGCACAAACACTTGAGGTACCTTTAAAAAAGACTTATCTGACGTCTCTCGTCAAAGTAAAAGAAAATGTGCCAAGGCGAGAGATTGGAGATGAGGAAAACCCATCACTCTGGATCCTTTTTATTTCACTTTATGAATATTTATGTTGGAGATACGTTGGTACGTCTTTTGGGAAATCTAAAGATGAAGTTTTACGTGAAACAGTTGACAATACAAATGCAGGGTAAATATTGAATGAAGGAGGATTTCTTGAATGCTGTAGAGGTCAGAAGTGAAGAGGTGAAGGACTGAATGTGACGGTAGATGATCAGAAGTCAAAGCTTCAGGATTAATTCTGGTATTTGTACGAGCTGCTTTGTTTGAAGATGTCCTCCTTCCTCTTCTCTGTGGACTCAGGAGAGCTACTGCTTTTCAGGGAGGTTTTGATGGTTCAGGTTTTGATCACGTCCACCCTGACTTTGAGTAAAGTCAAAAGCCTTTTTGGATTAGGTACAAGTTGAAGACCTCCAGATGAGGACAAACAGATACTATGCACCAAACCGTCCGAAGCGACCTCAGACTCTTCTTCCTCTTTTTTTCTGAATGTGAATTTTCTCTGAGACTCTGGAAACTCAGTGACTGCGGTTGAAATGTTTGACAAGAGCAGGACTGATTTTCACAATGTTTGAATCCATCCCCACACTCCTCAGAACACCTAAAACATACTTGAGTAGACCCAAGAAGACCAGATGTCAGAGTCTTTGATTATTCTTCTCTGCAGATCAGGACTAGCTGCACTCTGAACAAGTGGCTAACAAAGCTAACAAGACTAACAACTCGAGAAATTCAAAATCTGTAGAAGTCCGTCTAATATTAAGTTAGGACAAGAACAATAAAAACTACTAACAAGCATGATAGCTGTGCAGTCATTAACATCAGGGGAAAGTTATGCTAATGTTAGCTAATAGAGAAGGTGAGTTTAGCCGACTCATCACGTACAAATTCGTAACTCTTCAAAGCTGTTTCAGTCATTCTCAACACCCTGAACCTCTTTAGCTGGTCAGTTCAGTAAGCTAAAGACTAACAAGTTAGCATTAATTAGCTGGCATTAGCTATCTCATGCTAACGTAGCTCCCTGGCTACAGAAAACAAGGATGATGCTATCTTATTATGATCATGGATGTGTTAAGAGACCTGGATATGGCGTTGGAGGCAGAGGCCTGTTCATTCTTATGAAATTTGCTCAGTGGCGCATGAAGCTAAAACGTTTAACTGCTGCAAATAAAAATACCCCAGTGATCTGGGTAAATATATCTGCAACTGGATTAGCTACATGACACCCACCTACACGCCAGTCCCCGATCAGCCCCCTTACGCCCCTTGGCCCATCGGCAAAGGCCATGATGAAAATGCTAAATTTGCATTTAGCTAGCTATGAAGTGTTAGCTTAAAAGAGAGGGTGAATCACGTCTTCGTGTATAATGAATTATAAAATGGTTTATTGCTACATTTGGCCTCATATTTAATCACTACAATGCCACGTTGTTATGGGCTTCAAGTAAATGTCACTACGGTGAGATTGTCTTGTACTAGTGGTAGCTATACGTGTCTCTGGGCACTGTCTGGCCCATAAGGCGCATAATAGACTTCTGCCGGCCAAGCTGGCTACTTCCAGTTTAGTGCTCTGCGAACTTGAGTGGGGATAAAATGATTCAATCGGAGTCTCTTTTAGACTTGCCAAATGTTATTGGACGGTGTGGATCAAATACTGATATTGAAACAACAAATTTCGCAGGGGTTATGATGCTAAAAAAAAAGTGTCCACTGATTTACAGGTGACTCTTTCGCCATGTAAGTCAATTGGGAAAAGTCTTTTGGGGCCTCAGGGAATCATGTGACAGTGTATTTACACTGTTTGGCCTCTATGAAAATTGTCTTCAAAGGCCGGCACACTTCCTGAGGGCCTGGTTAAGATATGGAGATTCTAGCTAGCTATTAATAGCAGTGGGCTTAATGGGGTTGCATCTAATGATCATCTTCGCTATCTTATTATTTTTCTTTATTAAAAACATCTGGATCTTATTTAGCTGGACAGCTAGCTACCTAGCAGACACCAGAGGTCAAGGGATACTTAAGGCAAACAGTCATGAACCAATATACAGAGCTCCTAAAAACTTTGTCTCGTGCGGTTTAAAGATATCGATAATCTCTACGGACTCTGGGGCTCGCTTGCACATGATAAAAAATGAACATGTAAATGTCTTTTCTAAACAGTTTTCTGGACATAATCAGGTCGATTATGTCTTTCTTGATATAATTAAAATAAAATTACTCATCAAAATTACAAACAGGCTGATGCTACAGCAAAATTGGAAAAACTGGAAAAAACCATGTTTTACACGAACTATTTCAAGATGTTTTTAGGTAAAATGTAAACTTTTCCTTGCTATGGATTCATTCTTCTAACCAGGTGTACTTTTATTGCTAACATTTCATCCATACTTTTCTTCTTGTGGGGGAAATCAGCTTCCTCAAGTCCTGATTCTGTTGAGAGGAACAATTAAACTCTCTGTAGACATAAAAATACACACGTTTACCTGGATAAAATGAACTGGAACTGGAATTAAAGCCAGATTTGTTATTTTACCTCCCAGTGAAGTGACGTGTGTCCCGCTCAGAGACGCTTCAACAGGTCACATGAGTCTCAGCCTCCTGTAGACTTAAGTACAATCACAGTTTTACTGAGAAAACATTCAGGCTTTTGTACTGTTACAGCTTAAGTTCAGCTGATTTCTGTTGTGTGTGTGTTGGAGGTTGAAGTGTGATGGGAGCAATAAAAAAGTGACACAAAACAGATTTGTTAAAAACCTAATCTGGTTACATAAATTTGGATCCACGAACATCAACTACTCAGTCACAAAAAATAAAGTTTGCAATAAAAGAAATAAGGAATATTTCAACATTTTGGCCAGAAAATTGTTTTTATAGTCTCTAAATTGCAGAACATTAAATTACAGTGGTTTTATTACACTGCCTGTAATGTACAACATGTCTCTTATTAAAGTTCAGGGCTCCCTGTGGAGGTTCTGACCTCTAATTTAAGACCGATGTTTGTTCAGTTATAAAAAACACTGAATGTAAACAGAAAGTTTGTTTACAAGAAAACTCCACAGAGCAGCTTCAACAAAGTTCATTAATACGGATATAAACTGTTAATGTGACTGGATGATGTCATTACTTTAATGAATCTGATTTGTTATCTGTCACGTCACACCGAGCAGCTCTTCGGTCAAAATGGTGGATTGTTCCTTTAATGATGTCACTGTTCAGCTGTTCAACATGTCTTCCTGTTTCTATCATTTGATCTTCTGTTTGTCTCTGTGGCACCGAGCAGCTGCTGTAGCCTTAAACCCAGAGGGGATGATGGGAGATGTAGTCCGGCAGTGGTGGTGCTGTGAGTCCTGATCAGTTCATGTGCTAAAATAAAAAAAAACCCTGCAAACTGAACCTGGATCAGTGCCGCCTCATTAAACTGTTAACGAGGTATCCTGCAGGGTTTAATTAGACCCCTGACACTGTGTGTGTGTGTGTGTGTGTGTGTGTGTGTGTGTGTGAGTGTTGCTAGGCAACCGGTGGTCCTGAACAACACCTCACAACTTCACACCTGCAGACAGAAGAGACTCAGCCTTGTGTTAAAGGATCAGTCTGCTGTTTTCATATATTGTTAGTTTGTCTGACTTCCTGTTTGTGTCTCTCAGCTCCGAGTTTGTTCCTACTGAAGATGTAAATCCAATTTCCTGAATCAGCTGCTCACAGTAGGTTTTTAATCAAACAAACCAGATGAAACATTGACTTTGTCTGGGACTAATTTCAGCGGTGGATTAATCCACATTTTGTGCTCCAGTGAGGACCTCTGCGATGGTGAACACAGCTGAGTGTCATACATGAAGTGATTTCAGCCAGTCTGTACTTACTTAACTTTAGCATGCCATGTTAGCATTGTCCCTGTGAGCACATTAGCACATTAGGCTCAAAGCGCTGCTGTGTCTCAGAGCAGCCTCACAGAGCTGCTTTTGGGGCAGAATTACGATCCACACAACCACAGATGCTTCGAGCAATGAGAGGAAGGGGTGGGCTCTACCATGAAATTTGGTTTCAATCCAGTACCGAGTAATATAGGGCCAGAAACACAGATACCGATACCAATACTTTATTATTACAAGTGACTTTTTTTATTGAGGGGGAACATGGAGTGTCATGTTTTATGAGGTGAATAAATAGTCATCAGTCTGTTAAGTAACAAAATGATGTTGATGACCAAATGACATTGTAAAAATGTGACATTAACCAGAGCTGAAGATCTGATTTGACTAAAACACTGATTTCTCTAGGCTACTGTATACCTGGATATTCCTTGTCTGAGCCTCTCTGAACAGACTCTGTCAGTGAACTCTGTCTCTGAGTCAGAGGTCTGGATACTGAAGTGTTTTCCTCCTTCTCCCTTCTTTTTGTTTGCAGCTCTAAGTTCTCTTCCTCATGTTTTTTAATTCTTTCATTAATACATCACTGCTGTTAAGTGTCGGATAGAACTAGTCAGGCTCGGACATACTATTCGCATTGAATGTCCACAGATAGCTTTGGTCCACAGATGTGCATGTAGTTCTATTCATAGTACAATTAAGCATCCAAGTCAGCCTCCAGCAGTGAACAGGAGGGCTGGGAGGTGAGCTCACCATCCTCCTACTGCCGACATCAGGTGAAAGTGAAACTAAGAAGACACTGCTGGATCTTGAGTAAGTTGACTGAGTGCAGACAACACCAAAACAGTGGAGAAGCATCGAGTACATGCACTAGATGTGTTCCCGACAACAAAACATTGTTTGCACAAACAGTTTTACTTTTGAAATACAAACAGAAACAACATATAAGAGAGAAACTGATCTCTCTCTTTTGGTATCAGACGTATTGACACTAGGATTGATCTTAAGAATGAAAACGTAGTACCGAGAGTATCGATATTTAAGGATCAATCCACCCACCCCTAATGAGAGGTCACTCTCACATATGGTTGTGTTCCAGAGTGTGTCATCTGAAAAGCGTAACTAGGGCTGAGTAAGTGCACCATTATCTGTATCTGTTTAATAAACTAAATTATTTCTACCCCTATCTGTATTTGGAATGGGCGAAGTTTGGACCAGAAGTGGTTGGGGCCAGAAATGATTTTAGACCTGATATGGGGTTGATCTGAAGTTGCTTATTTATTGTTTATTAGAAAACAATATACTGAAAAATCTTTGGATTGAACATCAGATAATTTTGATCATAAGAGTTAGAGCCTGAACACAGCAGCCCAAACAAGGATTTTCCTTCATCATGAGTGCAGACAGTCAGTGCGTTCACATACACACATACTGTCCTTATCCCAGTATACAAGCACGGGAGGGGAATCGGTTTATTGACCAAAGTATGTCCGACTCTGCTGCAATAGGTGGTGATATGCCCTCTGAAAGCTTGTTAGTATTGGACCTTTTTCTGGTTGACCTGTTGCGTCACAGACCAGACAATCTCAATTCCGTGTAATGTCATGTTTGTCAGTGTACTGACCAACACATTTTACTTGGATGATACACATACGCGTACTCATTTCATCCTAGTACTTGGCTCAATTCTAATTGTAACACAATGCGAGCTGCAGTCTGAGTGTTTTGGCTAGGGGGCGCTGTAACATGAAACATCAGGTGACCTGAACACCCATGACTGAGAAGTCTGACGAAGCTCTAACTGAACATGTTTGTGTGCATCGACACATTTCTGACACTTCGTCACCTCTTGATTTAGACACAGGAAGCTCAGAGAGGAAACACAAAAGGGGAAGTTTGCACCAGCAAGACCTTTTTTGGAAGACTGAGAGATCTCCACATGATGTGTTGAACTCAAAACTCAGGTCAGCCAAAACATTAAAATGCTGACAACTAAAGTCAACATTGATCATGTTGTCACAATGCAACATGCTGCTGACATCTCTGTGGATACCGCCTGACATGCTCCAATTGCCCAGAGACCATTGCAGACTCCCTGATGGCAGTAGCCACCATGTCCCACCTCAAAACTGCGAAAGAATGGTCGGAGGAATGCAAGAGCTCAAAGTGTCGACCTAGCCTCAAAAATCTCCAGATCCCAATCTGATTGAGCATCTGTGGGAAGTGCCGGTACCCCAGAGGTACTTCCGATCTACATCCGACTAAGCTCTGACCTGTCAAGACGGAGTGCGAGGTGGGTACCTGTACATCCCATGTATGCTCGATCAGATTGGTACCAGGGGGATTTGGAGGCCAGGTCGACACCTTGAGCTCTTTCTCACATTTCTAATGGTGTAATCGGTGTAATGATACGATGCGACAAGATGCGATGCGACAAGGTACGATACTATAAGATGGGATATGATACGATATTTTAAAATATAAGATAAGATGCAATAAGACACCTTACACTAAGATAACATAAGATAAGATATAAGATAAGAGGTGATAAAATGTGACAAGACAAGATACGATACGATAAAATACGATATAAGATACATTACAATAAGGTAAGACAAGATATAAGATAAGAGGTGATAAAATGCGATAAGACAAGATACAATTCGATAAAATACGATATGATAAGATGTGATAAGACAAGATATGATACTATAAAATATGATACAATAAGATAACATAAGATAAGACAAGATATAAGATAAAAGGCGATAAAATGCGGTAAGATGCGATAAGAAATAAGATAAGATGCAATACAATATGATAAGATACGGATTTGTTAACAGACACAGCAGAGCATTGGTGCAGTGTGCAAAGGGTGCTGGAATAAATACAGGATTATTAGTGCAACATGTTGTTTTATATACATGAGGTCGGTGGATATGACAGTACGTACAGTATACATCATGTATACAGGGATGCTCATATACTGATGCTAATAATATGAACATGCGGAAGTATTTAGACTATAAAATATATACCTTACTGGTTAATTGGACGCTCTGTGTTACAGGGTTACTGCACAGGGTTTGGATGCCAAAACAATATGACTGGTGTGAAGTGTTCATCATCGTGATGGCCTGTGGAAACAAAGTGTTCTTGTGTCTGGTTGTTTTAGCGTACAGTGTTCTGTAGCGCCTCCCAGAGGGGAAAGGTTGTTGCAGGTTCAGGGTGTGAAGGGTCTGCAGTGATGTTACCTGCCTGTTTCCTCCTGACTCTGGAGGTGTATAAATCCTGGATGGAGGGCAGGCTGGCTGCAGGCTGGATGAGTTTCTCAGCAGTCCACACAGTGATGGATGTGCAGAGTAACACTGAATCAGCAGCTCCTGAGGCAGGTTGAACTTGCTGAGCTGGCGCAGGAAGTCCATCCTCTGCTGGGCGTTTTACCTGATGGTGTCGTTGCTGGACTTCCAATCTGGGTTCTGAGAGACGGTGGATCCCAGAAACCTGAAGGATTCCACAACAGGGGGTGGAGGAGGTGTTGGAGGGCTCATCCTGAAGTCCCCTGTCATCTCCACACTTTTAACAGCGTTGTTCAGACCGCTCCAGAGGAGATTTATAGAGAGTTAATGTTTCAGTGAGTGTATGAAGAACTGAACCTTTCATCAGATCACTGTGACACTTCTCATGCAAACATAATGCAAACTGTCTGCTTTACATTTAACATGTTTCCATGGCGACGGAGCAGCGAGACAATGCTCTGATGTGAGACAGGTGTGTACAGGTGGAAGGGGGCGGAGCAACAACATCTGAAGGACTGAGCAGAGCGCTGCAGTGAATGAATGAGTGAGTGTTTCTCTAATTTGGTTGTCAGGTGAGGCTCTGCTCACCCAAACAAATCAAAGCAAAATTATTGAAACACACACACACACACACACACACACACACACACACACACACACACACAAAAGAGACATCATCCAGGTGGACCATAAGGACTTGGGAACTGATCTGCCCTACCTAATCTGCCTACTAGCGGCCGATCCATCCCTGTTGGCTCCCGTCGTGGAGCCCTAGCAGGTGAGTCTTGTGCTGTCTGCAACTGTGCAGAAATATCAGGTTTAAACCAGGCCTGAGGAAGTGCACCGGCCCCTGAAGCTCATTTTTGTAGTGGCCAAACTGTGTAACTGCTCCGCCACATGATGCCATGTGACCCAAAGAGACTTTTTCCCCATTGACTTTCATGGCAAATCTTTAAATAGGTAGATACATTTTTTTAAGCATCATGGCCCTCGCAAAAAACATTTAAAAAAAAAAACTGTTTGTCTCCCGCTGAGACACAATAACTCAATTTTAATCATTTAAACACTTCCTGTCTGCTCACCTGTCAGCTGAGTCAGCAGGTACAGCACAGCGCTTACAGGTCGCCATGGAAACCACACACACTCACACACTCAGGGTTTGATGTAATCTCATTGACTGGCTTATTGACTGACCTGCTTCACTCTTACCGGGTGTGTGTGTGTGTGTGTGTGTGTTTGTGTGTGTGAACTACGGTCACACAGTCATTCAGTACCATGAAGAAAAAATATATATAGAAAAATAAATATAAATGTTAATGTCTGAGGAACATGTCAATAATCAATAATCAGCAGTGCCTCAGTCTGTAGAGGTTTATAAATGCATATAAACATCTGGAAGGAAAACAAGAGGCTTCATCCAGACACAAACTAATATCAGAACCTGCTGATTACTGATCAGTAAGGTCTGCAATTAAAGTAACATGATGACATCACATGACCTCCGACCTGTGGTGCAGCTCAGTGTGACATCAACACCACCATCAGCGGTCAGAGGTCAGAGCAGCAGAGACCGCTCCTCATCACTTTTAACAAGTTAAAACACAAACTGAAATATAGAATACATAAGTTATATATATTTATATATTACATAGATTCTCTTTATATTACAGGTAAACATTGTAATTTATTGACAAAAGAAAAAATAAAGAATTCTGTTATTTAAAACATTTAAATGCTTAAATAATTTAATTTATATATATATATACATATATATATATATAAACTTTAGAAATAAACATTTAATGACAAA
Source organism: Epinephelus moara (assembly GCF_006386435.1). Lineage (NCBI taxonomy): Eukaryota > Metazoa > Chordata > Actinopteri > Perciformes > Serranidae > Epinephelus > Epinephelus moara. The sequence goes on from NC_065511.1 coordinate 39,844,681, forward strand.
GAAAACATATGAATAATGAATAATTGTAGAAAATTAAAAACTCTTGAGGACTGTGTGTTTCTGAGTTGACCTTTGGCGCCACCCTGTGGTGAAAACAAACTGATAAATAATGAACATGTCATTATAATGTTTGTTTTAAATCTTATATTAAGAGTTATTACTTTTGAATTTTGTCAGTTCACTGTGAAATCAAAACTAAATTTAGTTACTTGTAGGATTAAATAATTTCTTAATTTGTTCCATATTTTCCCTCCGTCTTACATCTCAATCAACTGAATATCTTTGTGTTTTATTGAGGACTTCTAAATTGGACAGTATTGCGCAAGAAGGCTGCAACGTTACCACCCAGGGCAACTATGCACCGTCAGTATACGTCCGCTGTATGTGCTTGTTTTGCCACTGACAGACTCAGATTTGTCTGACATCATTATGAAAGGATCCTGACAGAGATGAACCTTTTCGTTAAAGAGTAAAATCCTTTTCGTTTCACCAGAGACAGCCCTGAAGTCACCATCACC